>NW_007255601.1:130173-213976 GCF_000164805.1 Carlito syrichta
GAGGCTGCGGTGGCCGGGAGTGGCCACTGCACTCCAGTCTGGACGACAGAGTGAGACTCCAACTCAAAAAAAAAAAAAGATAAATGGATAAACTGTGGTACATATGGTACATGTGTAAAATTGAATGTTAATTAGTGATAAAAAATACCTATCAATCACAAAAAGATGTAATAGAATAATTAGTGAAAATTGTTAAATGAAAGAAACTAATCTTAAATGTTTATATACTGTGTGATTGCAACAATTTGACATCTTGCAAAAAGTATTGAGACAGTAAGAAGATGAATGGTTTCCAGGGATATTTTGGCAGGGAAGAAGTGAGAAATAAATAGATTTGAACACAAGATATTTTCAAGGCAGCGAAACAATTCTCTATGATACTGTAATGGTGGACATTTGTCATTTACATTTGTCACCAACTATAGAATGTACAACACAAAGTGTAAACCCTAAACTGTGAGTTTAGATAATAATGTACCAATATTGGTTCAACAGTTGTAATAAATAAATCACACCAATCGAAGATGTTAATAATAGGAAAAACTGTGTGTCTGGGGTGATGGTTACAGTCATATGGGAACTCACTATACTTCTATTCAATTTTTCTGTGAGCTTTTCTAAAAATGAAAGTTTATTAATTAAAAATATTGGTACAGACAATAGATTGTTCTCTTTGTGAGTCTTCTAAGTTATTCACGTTGGGTAAAAACAGGAAACAATCCAGAAGTCTTTCAAATGGTGAAAGATTAAACAAATGATAGTGCATCCATACTATGGGACCCTATCTAGCCATAAAAAGGAATAAACTATTTACACATGTAACAATCTGGATGACTCTCCAAGGAGTTATGCCCCTGAGTTTGTTTTTTAATATTCCAATACAAAAGCACTGCATGATTTCATTTATGTAACATTCTTGAAATGACACAATTATAGGAATAGAGAACAGAATAGTGTTTGTCAAAAGTTAAGGGAGAAGAAATAAAAACATTGTTATTTGGAAATCTATTTGTCTTTTTTTTAATGAAATGAAGTTGTGGCTACCTCAGATCCTAGCAACTGGACTGTTAAGTATGTATTCTTTAGTCTTATCACTCCAAATATGGTGTTTGGAGCACTACTCTTGTATCCTCTTTTCATACCTTTTTTTGGAAATGAAGGCTCTCACCCCACCTCTGACTACCAAATGATAATTCTAGTTTTAGCAAATTTGTCATATATAAACCTGCTTTAGAACAATGTGTTACAGATTTTTTTAAAATGTTATGATATATTTTGAAAATTATATTTGCAGGGACCCACAAAACCCACTAAACAAGCAATAGTACACTTCCTAGGGAAAACACAGGAATCTACTTAAAGTCAACATCCTCTGGGTTTTTTGATAAAAATTAAACAAAACTCTGTAGTCTAAAGTAATATATTAATACATTTAATAGCATATTTTAAAAATAATTCTGGATGGTAAAATCAAAATACAAATGACCAACTTAGTACAATAAAAGTTTAATTTCCACACTATATAAAGAGCTTCTTCAAATAATTAAAAGACAAACAACATAATTTTAAAATTGAGCATAAAATATAAGCAGACAGAGCATCGAATAACAAATGCAAATTGTTCTTACAATATGAAAAGACATCAACCTCATTTAGTGCCAAAATCTATATTACAAGTTAAGAGAATCAAGAACATAGTAACACTGTATTAGAAAAGGTTTGGAAAACAAATTCATTACAAGTATATACATTTCATATTACAAATACATGTAAGTTACACATACATGTAAATTCTCTATACATGCAAATATGAGTAATATTATATATAAAATTATTAAGGAGATCATTCTTTGTAATAGAAAAATGTTGGAAAAGACTAAAAGTCCAGTGGGAAATAAAAATCTTTGATGAAGAAAATTTTAATGAATTATAGAACATTTGTACTATGTAAAATTACAGCCCCATAAATGAATAAGACAGCTGTATATAAACTAATGGGGAATAATTTATAAGATATATTGCTAAGTAAATAAGTATGAATGGAATAGAAAGTACATATACTTTAAATATAATCCATTAAATGTTAAGGGATCAATTATCTTAAAAATACCTATTGACACAAATCTTTAATCAAAGTGGCAATATTTCTGGAAGAATGCATTAGAACCTAGCATCAGTGACTGTATCTGGAAAGAAATCAGAGCTGTATGGAGGGAGCTGGACAGGAGTTGTCACTACCACCTGAGAGACACATCCAGTCCACAGGTATATTATGTGAAGGGAACCTAGAACTCTGATATCTCTGACTCCTGCTGGTACTCCACTTTGTCTGAAGCCAGTGGAAGCTGGAAGAATAGACACACATCTATGCCCATCCACATATCCAGCACAGAGCAGGGAGAAGGGCAGAGTGCTGATCTGAGGGGCAAATAAAAGATATCCAGCATTTGTGCATCTACTATAATGTATCTTTTTGAAAACAGTAATAAATTGTAAACTAACATAGGAACAAAACACCAAACACCTCATGTTCTCACTTAAAAGTGGGAGCTAAGCTAAGGATCTACAAAGGCATCGAGGGTAATATAATGAACACTGGAGACTCAGAAGGGGCAAGGATGACGGGGTAGAAAGATGAAAAATCACCTATTGGGTACAATGTGCACAAGTCAGGGTGGTGGGTACACTTAAATCCCAGATTTCTTTGCCACTATACAATGAAACCATGTAACCATAAGGTATTTGTAATCCCTAAAGTTATTGAATTAAAGAAAAAATAAATAAAATTTTGCTAGAATAGGATTGAAAAAAATAAGTTGCCTATCTTTTAAAATCACGACGTTCATTTATTTTACTCTAAAGTGTGCCACAGTTTTGAAAATTTGCACACTTAGTTTAGATGTGTAAAGAATCAGTGACTTTATTTTCAGTAATTTCTTCCTGAAATCTTCATCTGGATCCTGGCTTTGGATTCATATTTGCATGGGGCAAAGGAGGAGGAAGACAGGTAACTGACACTTGTAATTAATTTTAGTTACTTCTAACTTAAGTTCAGGTAATTAAGGTGCAAAGATCATCTACACAGTACGACTGCTCTTCCCTGCCTATGGCTTTACTTCCTGCCTTTATAATTGTATTAGGCATGAAAAGTTTCCCATCCGCGTGGGTGGGATAGTGAGCCATGAGGAGGAGGTATGGGCAAGACACAGGATAGAGTCATAGCTTGTTCTCAAGGCTCTGCTATTCTTTGTTGGAATGTGACTGGTATAGTTCAATTGGCCTCATCATTGTGTGTGATGTCCATAAGTCTACTGGATGTTTTAGATTAATAGTTATGCCTGTTGTTGAGTCTCACAAGCTCTGCCTTAGCCTTAAGAATCTTCAGTGTCAGCCGGTCTCGGTGGCTCAGCCTGTAATCCCAGCACTTTGGGAGGCTGAGGTGCGTGGATTGCCTGAGCCCGCCGGTTCGAGACCTGCCTGGGCGACTTGGCGAGACTTCATCTCTACAATAAATCAAAAAATTAGCCGGGCGTGGTAGAACGCGCCTGTAGTTCCAGCTACTTGGAAGGCTGAGGCAGAAGGATCGCCAGAGCCCAGCAGGTTGAGGCTGCAGTGGCCAGGAGCGGCCACTGCACTCCAGTCTGGGTGACAGAATGAGACTCCAACTCAAAAAAAAAAAAAAAAAAAAATCTTCAGTGTCTCCTTTCATTTGTCCAGGCTCCTTTCAGTTCAATTCTTCCTAAAGGTAAGCATCTCTGCCTCCTCACCAGACATTGCTTATATTTTTTCCAAGATACCAGATTGGAAAAGGCACCAAGCATACATAATTTCTTCTCCTGCCCCCCTAGAAAGCAGGATTCCCCAAATACAACAGAACAGCTCTACTCCTGTTTCCTGAAGTTTGCCCCAAATGTGAGGAAATACAGGTTATCTGAAACTCATCTCCTGCCTCTTTCCTATTTCCTCTCTTCTTGAGCTAACTCCTGCTGACCAACTACACAGTACTTGAAAGAATTTCCTTCTGCTTATAGGCTGGGAATATTCCTTACTCCTATTTTTAATTCTCCCCTCGACTGTGAATTATTCTATGGAAAACCTTTAAATGTCATGCTAGGTATACATTTGGCAACTGAAATAATTTAGAAAACTCTTGATCTCATAAACTAATTTTCAATAATATAAGTATGGAATTAATAAATAAGCATATATATAGAAGCACAAAAATATGTAAAATAACTAAAAGATATTGACATTTTTAGGTTTTCTTTCTCAATTGCACTGTATTTTTTCATTTTTTTAGTGGAAACACATGGTTGTTTTTATAAAGAAAAATCAATATAAAAATAAGATATGAATTATTGATGCAAATAACATTTGGAAAAATAATTGAATGTCTGGCTGAAAATTTTAAGTAAAATATATTTCATTCTATAATTTGTTCTTCTTTGGAGTGCTACAAAATTGCATATATGGAAACTCTGAACTAGATTAAGTGATCAGTGAAATCCTAATTGTATTGTGGAGTAGAAAGTAACATACATTCCTGACATGCAATCTCATTAATTCTACTGATCTCTTTCCACTCTACAACTTATTGTTTTTAATGAGATGTTAATTTTCTCTTTGGGTTTTTGTAATGAGCAGAGATACTTTAGAAAATAATAATTTAGTTATGCTTCTTTATGCTTTGTTGTTGAATTATTATTATTTTTTTGATAGAGACTGAAAAGCAGGAGATGTCTATTTGACTTTGGAATTGGATATCACAGGGACATTTATTTTGTAAGCCTTGTAGCAGAGCTGTCTAGGAACTGATAGCCCAAGGTCAAGCTTTAGTCTTCTCTGGAAAGTAAACAATGAATCTTTTTGAAGCGTTTTGACAGGAAAACAATTGTTTCCAGCTGAAAGGACATGAGTATAGGATGTGTACATTATAGTGCACATGTCAAAATTCATAAAAGATAGTGGCTTTTGCCTCGAACCTAAGTAGCCCAGCACTGATAGTTCAGGACATTTTGACTGGAGTCAACATCATATTATACCATTTCTCTCCTTTACTCTTACCGGAAGATCTGTGTCAGTAAGTAACCTTTTTTCTCAATCTCTTCTGAAGAAAGACACAGTCCTGAAGTTTTATTGAGACACAACTCATTATCTAAAATTTTAGTGTTCAATTTTACATTTCTCACTAAATTCAAGCTTTTTTCCCCACTACCAAAGAAGTTCTAAAAATATCAGAGACATTTTGTATACTCAGAACTGGATACAATTTGCCCAATGTAGGTCCTCCATAAATATTAATTGAATTCAACTGAGTTTGTTTACCTGTTTTGAAAGCAAATTAGATTATCTTGCTTATAAATTTAAAAAGATATTAAATTTATGTGATCAAGTATAAACTAGGAACAAAGATAAAAGGTATGATTTTTTGTGTGGTGTTTATCGAAGTATGTGAAGCTGGAATAAGATGCATAGCAAGGTTTGAAATGCTCTTTCTAGCATAGGACAAGAAAGCAGAAAGTGAAGGGAAGAGTAATGCATACAATTGGGGAAGTAATTAGCAAGTAAGGACCATCGTTAAATAAACAAATAAAGCAAAGACTAAACACCAAAGCAAAGCTAGGTTACAGAATTTGTCGTGGCTCTTGATTATTTTTTAGTATAACAGATATCCTTTGTTTTCAAGACCTTCTTCAATGCACTGGCTTAGTTAACTGAGTAATTCCAGAGCTCAAATGACCTAAATGTCACTGTCTTTCATTAAAGTACATATTACTTAGCACAAATAAATTCCATAGAAATAATTCACGAAGATTCAGGAACACAGAATAGTAGGAATGAATTTATTTTGGATAGCTAAGGCATTAAATTTCATACAAATTTACTTTTAAAATAGGGCACATGAACTCACATATACATAAAATATGGCCTTTTATGTTTCCAGATTTGATAAATTGTCCACGAGCACATAAATTTGTGAATTTTAATAAATGCTTATAAACTTAGGTCAATGAATATTTCATGAATATTCACTAATGATTCATGAGAATTTCACATGGGTAGTATCAACTTCTTGAGAAACATGTGTTGGAAATATTTTAGAACAGATGTAGTAATAGTACAGTTATGTTCGCCAAGTCTCCACTTTACTTGCATTATATTAGTATACCTAAAATATTAATTTATTTAATGAACTATTTTTTATTTTAGTTAAGTATGTCAGAGTAAAAACATTTACTATGCAGTTCATACAATCAACAGGCCCATAAAACCCAAAACCTTTTTAGATTTTTCTCCTTCTACAAGACAATATCCTGATGCTATTACTCAATTCTATAATTTGGACTGCCTTTCCATTGCTTTTATTGACATTTACTTTTTAATTTAATTTTTATTTATTTATTTATTTATTGTTTGCTTTTTTGAGTTGGAGTCTCACTCTGTCACCCAGACTGGAGTGCAGTGGCCGCTCTTGGCCACCGCAGCCTCGACCAGCTGGGCTCTGGCGATCCTTCCGCCTTGGCCTTCTGAATAGCTGGAACTACAGGTGCACACTACCATGCCTGGCTCATCTTTTGATTTATTATAGAGATGAGGTCTCGCCTACCCAGGCGGGTCTCGAACCCGCGGGCTCAGGCAATCACTCACTTCAGCCTCCCAAAGGCGCGGGATTACAGGCTGAGCCACCGAGCCCGGCACTTTTTTATTTTTTAACCTCTGTCTCCTCCTTTCAATTAGATCCCTACCTTCTGCCTTAAACAGAGACATTTCATTTAGATGGAGGCCCTTAGAAGGAAATGAAATCCTCCAGCATCTGGGAAATGAATATGGATTTAAGGTAAAAATGGAGCAGAATATATATATATGTTTTTTAACTCTAGAAAACTGACAAGGGAACATTGATTCGCTGAGAAGCATTTTTAAAGCATCTACTGATTTTAAGTTCCGGTGTCAAATACTAGGAATAAAACCATAAACAAGAAAACAGGTGTAACCCTCAGAGAGGTCATAGTCAAAGAGAGAAAACAAATATTAATTGAAATTTTGGCATTATAATGCTAGAGGGTATGATGGATATGGCTACATGATATTGTGAGGGAAGGAAACAGAAAGTGAGGGACATAAAATTTTAAGACAAGCAGTAAAATATGAGGTTACTTGTATTATAACTTCTATTTATTTTTTAGACACATTATATACTTTACTCATCTATCTATCTGTCTATCTATCTATCTATCTATACACACACACGTCAGTGAAAAATTTAAATGTTGAAAATAAATTATTTGCCATCAAAGGCAAACAATTTTTGGGGGGATTATATATAATTTTGAAAGACTTGGCTTCTAAATTAATTAGTATATTTTCCCCCTGGAGTCATTTTAGTGACTATAAAGAATGTTTTGAGGATTGAATCTCAAAAGTATATGAAAGAAGAGCTGGGAAAATGTGTAATTTTGTCTAGAATTTTTATGTTAAACAATAAATATGTAAGTGAGTTTTACAATATTTGGAAAGTGGAGAATATTGGAGATAATATAACGGTGGTCAAAATACCTTAAGATTTCAGTTTCAACTGTTAAGAATTGCACAGATTTAAGATTTTTTTAATTAAATCTGTTTATCACATTTTTTCTTTTCTTTCTGGCATGAGTTCCTAGACTTATTGCATCTTTGCTTAGAAAGTGACAGATAACATCCCATTTTACTATAAGAAAAGGATTGAAAGTGGTGGGAAACTGTGGGGAGGGGGTGGAAGGGTGGGGAGGTGGGATTGACAGTACTGGATATCTGCCTGGGGAAGGGGGGTACACCTCATCGATAAGGGTACTTGCACTGTGAATATTTGTATACCTAGCCCTGAATTGTACCTCACAATTTTAAATAAAAATCAAAAGAAGAAAAAAAAGTCACAGATAAGTATCTGAAAATGAAGACACAATAAAAAGTAGAGTTAAAGCCTTTAACCATTTGAGTTCTTAGAAACATGACTTGATAATTTTATGTTTATATTTGATCCATATTCTCAGGATGCATACTTGGAACAAAAACATTTACATTACAATTTATGCCTACTACTCCACTGTATTTGACTTCTTAAATTCTACCAGTAGATTTTTAATTTTTTAAAGTTAATGAAATTTAGCTATTAATAAGTAGTAATGTTATTTTCTACCAATAAAGCATTATATTTATAAGCTATTGATATAATACCTATAATTTTTATAAAACATAATTTAAGCCTACAGATGTGCAATCAAATTTTCAAACTTAATTGTGTGCTTATCATGAAGTATTGTATTGTTTTTTCTTTACATTTAAAAAATACTAATATATTAATTACATATGGTAATGAAAAAAGAGAAGATAATCCTTGTCAATAAACCACATTCAACTTTTTCCATATAGTTCATCAGACTCACAATTAGTGAAAAGTCTGAAGGATGAAAAATTGATTAACAGTTACATGTTATCTACCTATTAAAAATGAAGTGTACTGTTTGTCCCTCTACCAGATTCTATTTTCCAGAAGTGATGAATATGAAATAAAATGGCCAGACATAGAAGTGGAAGAAAATTTGAAATTACCTAGAAATTTCAGTAAAACTAAAACATTGTATTGGGTATGGTAGTACAAAGGTGCATGTAACTACTTTTGATTTCAATATGAAGCATCATTTGAGTATTGCATGAATTTTATTGTATTGATCACTGATGATCATTAAAAGCATGATTTTAAAATTTCCTCCTGGCTTCTGTAATTCTAAGCAAAAGAATCGACATGGAGTTTTAATGTATTTCCTTACTAGAAAAAAAAAGTTTCCCTGAATGTTATTATTCAAAACATTTATTAGTAAGCATTTGCTTTGAGCTGTTGAAATTAGGCCCAAGTGATCATTTTTAAGACTAGCCATACAAACTGTGTTTATCAACTAGTTTTAGCTACATTAATAAACCATTTTAAAACTTAGTTTCTTAAAACAAACAACATCTATTATTTTCCATGTTTCTCTGTATTGAGTGCATAGTTCTGCTGATGAAGGCCATGCTCTGTTGATCTCAACAGGGCTTGTCTATGCATCTGCAGTCAGTTACTAGGATATCTAGAGTGGATTGATCTAGGGTGGCCTCATTTTCATGTCTGACAATTGGGGGCACATGAGAGGGGGGACCCCAAAAAGGAATATTTTTTGGAGAGTAGGCCCCTTGTAGTACAATTTTCCCTTGCTAGGTGAGTGTTCCAGGAACCCACTGGCAATAGCGTATCAGCTAGCGTTGTTATGAGAGGCTGTGTTCAGCAGTGAATTTTTTTCAGCAGTGAATTTTTTTTTGGAGAGTCTTTCAGTGGGTTCATTTGTTTCATGATGGATTATTTACGAATGCACCTGCCCACACTGTGCTAAATGTTCAGCAGTTTTGGACCCAAAACAGCATGACCCCTGTACCCCATTCTCCCTACTCATTGGGTCTTTCCCCAAGCAACTTTTTTGTTTGTGTGTTTCCATGGATGAAAAAAAGTCCTCATAGGAAAACGTTTTGCCAGTGTGGAAGAAGTAAAACAAAAGTGGCAGAGGCACTAAAAGACATAACAATTGATGAGTTCATATTTTTTCCCATTTTGTAGGTTTTCTCTTTATGCTCTTGATGAATTATTTTGTTGTGCAAAAGCTTTTCAGTTTGGTAAGTCTCACTTGTCTATCTTATCTTTTATGGGATTCTCTTTGGGGGACTTGGTCAAGAATTGGTTGCCTACTCCGATGTGCATAAGGGTGTTTTCTACTTTTATTTTTCTAGGATTTTTAAAGTTTAAGGTTTTACTAGTTTAGGTCTTTGATCCATTTTGAGTTGATTTTTGTATGTGGTGATAGGTAGTGTTTCAGAGTGTTACGCAGCCGTAAAGACGAACAAAATCATGGACTTTGCAGTAACTTGAATGGAGTTGGAGATCATCACACTAAGTCAACTATCACAGAAACACAGAACTGAATACCACGTGTTCTCGTAAGTGGGCCCAGAACACTAGTCACATTAGCACAAGAATGGGATCCTGAGGCGGAGCACTGCTAAGGGAGGGAGGGTTGGAGGAGGGTGGGAGGCAGGTGTCAACACAAAGAGTACCTGGTTCACTAACAGGGGGAGTGAGGGAGTTAGAAACCCAAACTTCACCTGCAAACAGCCTACTTATGTAGTTAATTCTCACTTGTACCACACAACTCTGCAATGAAAAGAGATAAAATAAATTTTAAAAAATGATGAATTCCAAAACTGTTTTGAGCAGTGGAAAAAGCACCTAGAGAGATGTGTTACATCAAACAGAGTATTTCTTTCTTTCTTTTTTTTTTTTTTTGAGTTGGAGTCTCACTCTGTCATCCAGACTGGAGTGCAGTGGACGCTCCGGGCCACCGCAGCCTCGACCCGCTGGGCTCCGGCGATCCTTCCGCCTCAGCCTTCCCAGTAGCGGGAACTACAGGCGCGCGCTACCACGCCCGGCTGATTTTTTGATTTATTGTAGAGATGAGGTCTCGCTGCCCAGGCGGGTCTCGAACCCGCGGGCTCAGGCAATCCTCTCACCTCAGCCTCCCAAAGGCGCGGGATTACAGGCTGAGCCACCGAACCCGGCTTCAGAGTATTTCAAAGTAGACTAAAGTTTCAACTTGTAAGAATAAATACGCATTTTTTTGTGTGTAAATCTTGGATTTTAGGAGAGGTCCTTCCTCATATTCATTGAGGTGATGGGAGTGACATTGTTTTCCATCAAACACAGGAGGCTACCCTGAAGAAGAATATTTCAATAGCACCAAGAAGGGGCTAATCCCATTGCTGAAGCACTTTTTAAACCTCTGTTTTTGTCACATTTCCTACTTATCTATTGGCCACAAAGCAAACTGCATAGTTAAGCTCAGAGTCAGTGTGAGAGGCAAAGCTCTAAGAGCACAGATACAGGAAGGAGTGAATAAATTGTAACAATCTATAAGAAATTATGTGCCTTTATATAGTTTTGATGTTTTTCCACAAAGGTGCATGGTATCAAAGATTTTTCGCAAATGACTGGACTAGTTATAAAAAGTAAGGGTGACTGAGGACTTGGCTTCAACTACAGAGAGAGTAAAACTAATAAAAAATGAAGGGTATTGTCCAGGCCTGGTATACAGAAAGTGAAACTAATAAAAAATGAAGGGTATTGTCCAGGCCTGGTATACAAACTGATGCTTTCTTTCAAAAATTGTCCTCGTCTCCATTTTTGTCCCAGTGTATAAGCTATTAAGTGCCTGAGTGATTTGAAATACAAAATGATCAGTGCCAACAGGCTAGGAAATATAGCCAGCTGACCAGATAAAGTATATAGATAAAACTATATGATTTCTGAAAATCATGCAAACATTTTAAAAATCAGTTTCAGAATTAAACAGAGCATCTGTCCAGATGGCATTTAGATAATTAATAATGTCATAAATAATTACTTTTTCTCTTAGAAAAAGGCTTATCCCAGTCCCACACCACTGCTTAATAGACAGTGAAGCTTAGAATGGTAGATCACAGAACAAAAATCACAAACACTCCTATTAGTTTAATGATTCAGACTTTTTTCAATGTATTATTTTATTTCTTTATGCATCATTTGCATAATGGAGATATTAATGCTGACTTAATAGGATAATTGCAAGAAATAAATAATGAATATTTTGTGACATTTTAAAATTGCAAAATGCCACATACCTTCCATTCCACTGCAATTAGATTGGTGCATTCTTAAGTAACAGTCCATCATCAAAACGATATTATAATACAACTGCTTTAGTAGAAAAAAGACATATAGGCATTATAGAGACTTGTTCGACAACTGCTTTGTAAAGAATATGTAAAACTGCTTGTAATGTGCCTATGAAGAGGCAAGGTTCAGCACTTTTTTTCCAAACTAGGGTCAGACTTCCAGAAGATTCTAGTTCCAAATTGAATAACAACAAAAGTGTTTAGCATAATCAAGCACATTTCATAATTAGTTGATAATAATACAGATAAATTTGCATTATCAAACTGTAATTTAAACATACAAATTAATAAGCAACCACTTGAAACGTTTTCTTTTTATTACATGCCACCAAGTAAAATTCCAGATGTAGTACTTCAGAAAATATATTTAGTTATACATTTTGAAATAGTTGTTCCCCAATATATGCCATAGAATATTATTCAAGTGTCTACTATTTGTACTTCTATTGAAGATTAAATAGTGATGAAATTTTGTGATGAGCTTCACAAGTGACTTGAGAGAAGTGTTTTTTTTTTCTTTTGCAAAAATAATTATAGACTTTAAAGAAAGTAGTGCCTTTTAAGAAAAGTTGTATATGTGTACATTTTACTTATTATTTTAGATTGTTAATAAACTCTTAATAAGTTCTTAATATGTGTTGAACAGTCTTTTCTGAACAATATAAATATCAACTCAATAAATCTTCATGGTATAATGATGAGGTAGTATTTTAGTATTGGACCTTTCTTACAGTGAGAAAATTGAGATAAGTCACTTGTCCAAATTCACATGATTATCACACATTGAAATAAAAGTCTCATCTTTGAAGTTTATATAAGAGCATATTTAGCTTGAAAATGGAATAGGTTATTTGTGAAATGATATTCCAACTTTTAGTTTCTTGTCCTTCTGTCTAAAAAGCTGAAATGTCTCTATTGAAAAATTACTCAGAATGTGGGAATTATCTCATTGTTATTCTTTTCTCTCTGTATTTGGTTTGAAATGTCCTAGATTTTAAAATAAACTTTTGATATCTTTAGTGTTTTTTCAAAATGTATCTAAGTTTTCTAGCTATTCCCTGTAGTCAGGTTGGTCTGCAATATGTTTTTTACCATTCCTACCAACAGAAGATCATATATTCTACTCATTCAATAGGAAAATAAATTAATCTTCTAGCCAGAACACATTTCTTAATTATCACTAATCGCAAAATTGTGAGCCTATCTCTAATATCCATGAAAGTAATTAAGTCATGGCATCATCTCAGCCTCCATGTAGCAGACACCAGCAAAGGATTAGATTTACAGGATATTTATTTGGGGAAATTACTGTGTAGGCTAGATAAGAGAAAGAGAAGGACTAGGAAGGGAGACCCACAGATTGCCATGGTAGTCTGCCATTTTTTAAACAGGAGAAGGTAGGAACACTGAATAAGAAGCAGCTCAGACTGTAATGCAGCTCTGAGAACACCTCAGTCAGGTCAGTAGAGTCTCAAGACATAGATGACCTATTCTAATAGTCTCATACAGGGCAGGGATAACTCAGCTCTGGGAAGCCCACTATGCATATGCATGGTCACTAGATGATAGCAGTCCAGGGAGGGACAGCAGGGCTTTGGCACAAGCTCTGCAGCATTCCAGAAGGTAGGGCAGGTGGAGGCTGTCGGCTCACTACACTCCTCACAGCAAGTCTCTCTTGAAGAACGATCTGAGCAATGAGCTCCTGTGTCTGTCACGACCACTCATTTCACCAGTGTCCCCTGTTTAACTTTGTCCTTCTATTATTTCAGTTTTCTCCTAAGAAAGATAACTGATTTAAGTCCAGATTTTTAATATTAATGAAAATATCAGGTAAGAAAATACGAATGTAATTGTCATGAAACACCTAGAGACACTATGCAAACTTTAGTTTTGTGTCACTTCTTACAACAATTATTCTATTCATAGACTTAACAAAAAAGATAATATATTTGAATTTTAGAATACTATAATCCATTTTACTGTATTAATGATATATAACTTAAGACATTTCTAATAGAAACAACAGTACTAGAAGATACACTTTACCTAAGTTCATAATCAGAATTTGGCATTGCTTTCTATGTATGTTTGGTTCAAAATAACTTGTGATTTTCAATGACTGGCACATAATCAAGCAACTTCAAACCTTTCCAAAATATTTAATCAGCTTTGAATTTCTAAGATGCAGTGTGCATAAAAATATCAATAGCAATAATAATCCCTGTTATAATAAATATCAACATCAACGGAACTTATAGAGTATCAAATTTCAGGTGGAGATGCACTAAACTATTTAAAATAAGGAAATACATAAAATATGGAGACAAAGGCTCTCCTTTTCTTTTTTATTTCAAAATATTTACTTGACAAAGATTGACTATATTAGAAGTGTACATCAGAATAATTTGAAATACACATACATTGTGTAGGATTACCACAATCAAATTAGTTAACACATTCATTGCCACTCATCTTTCAGCTGTTGTCTAAGAGCAGTATTCCTAACAGAGACAGGAGGGAGAACACCTGTCTGTGTCCCTGAAGCAGGCTTGAAGAACTACTCTCCTTTACCAAACCATATGTAATTTGTCTGACTTGGTAAAACTGTTTATTTTTGAAGTCATTTACATTTTGTTAAACTTAAGAAATAGTCTATAATATTAACAAAGGACAGAAGGTGATCTGGAATTTTTTCGATGATTAAAATTTTATGTCCCAGAAATCATCATCATCATCAATTTATTTCTGCCCTGCCTGCTTTTGACAACATATTTTTTATTTACTAATATGCATTTATGGATATCTGAAGTGTAGAGAAAGATATAATTATATTCAATTAGAGATTATTTTTCAATTAAAATTAATTTGATTGTAACTGACATGAGGTGAATGTTGGCAGATGAAGAGTAGAATTATATGTAATAACATATACTAATTAAAACATACATATTATTTCAAAGTTGAATATGTATAACCTTGGTACATATTAAAAGTAATAAGAACAACCTGGGCACATACTTTTGAAATATATTTTGTTTTATTTCATAGTATAGAAATAAGCATGTAAAACTAAACAACCCAACACCTACTTTATATGGTATGCTAAATTATTACTCTTATGTAATGACCAGGTGACACTTAGAAATATATATATATACATGTATGTATATATATATATATATATATATATACACACACACACTCATTTCAAATATACACTTATGATTATTATTTATTAAAGAAGTAAATAAACAGAAGTGTGAAAACTTTTTTCTTATTTGTGGCTCTAGGATAATGGTTTTTCACTTTTTAAAAATTTCTGTTTTACTTCTAATTACCTAAGATTTATAATACACTTGAATAATTAAGTGAATTGCCCAACACTAAATTAAAGAGAACTATTGAAAATCTATCAGTAATACAATAATTTAATGTTAACATTATACTCTTATTTATTAAAGTATCTGTATGAATCACTTTCCTTTTGCCTACTCTAAGCATCCTCTAACCATTTAAATAAAACTATTGCTCTGGAGGTTCATATGTACTTGTAACTATAGGATCTTCTTTTGAGAGCCTTCTTGATACTAAACAAAGTTTTTCACCTAGAGCCACAAGTAGTATGCCACTTATTTCTTTATTCTAGTGGATAGACACCAAGTTTAAGAGTATGCATATTCACTGTAGAGAAACAAAAGCAAACAAACAAAAAACCTGATGACACACTGATTGAGAATTGATGCCTAGGTTATGGTAGATAGTTATGCTTCACTAACTTGAATATTGTATCCTGGCATAATGAAATCTTTATGGAATCAATCTTTCAAGTTATGTGCCAAAAATTACAGATTCAAAAAAGTCTCTACTTATTCATTATCCTTCTTTTGAGGAGTGCTACTATGGGCTCATTTCCAAATAGATGAATGCCCTCAAGAAATGAATAATAAATTTTAAATTTAGGTACTAGTATACTCTTGATAGATTAGTTAGAAGTGTTTTCAAAAGTCTGGCCAACCACCAAAAATCCAGATAGTCATATTACCAAGTTAATTAGTGGGAAAAACATACTTTTCCTTGAAAGTTCTCTACAGAATGAATTATTTTGGAAGTCAGCTAGAGTACAGATAACTGATGAATATCTTCTGTTTCAGCAAGTTTAGTAAGATGTAGGATGGTATAAAATTTATGTTAAACAAAATTTTTTAACCCATTAATATTTTATGATGTAAAATATTAACATTACTGAGATAAATGTGGTAATTCTTTTGAGTATATTTTATGTGTCTTTCTTTTTTTTTTTTTTGAGTTGGAATCTCACTCCGTCACCCATTTTTGTAAGAGAGATGTGTAATATTGATGAGCAAAGAAAACATAATGAGACATCATGGAAACATACCGATGTAAGGCCTGGTTTTGGAGAAAGTAAAAAAAAAAAAAACAGAGGCATTGAATAACAGTGACATCAGAACAAGAGTAAATTAAAAGTGCCAGAGAAAAAGTAATTGAATTTGCCATGACCAACTGCTATCAGTAACTGTCTCTAAAATCTGACCCTAGTTTGTTACATAAATTTTATTAAATATTTTCAAATACTTTGTTATAATTAACTTCAATATTGCAAAAGAAAGTTTTTCTACTAGTGGTACAATACTCAAGCTTCTGGTCTCCAGAATGAGTTTCACATGTGAGGAGAGAGTTTCCACGTTGTCAGTGCTTTCAACAGCACACAATGCCTATATAACCATGCAAATCCAGACAATGTAAAAATTTATATTAGAATTGGGATCATACAGAACACCAAACCAAATCAAAACAAAAATAATGAGAGGAATTCTATGTTTAGAGTACTAGGCAATTCAGTACTCTGAATTGTTTCATTCCAAAATACTATATATATATATATATATATACACACACATACACACACACACACACACATACAAGTTTCTGGTCTTGTTTGAATTAATTGAAATAATTATATATTCTATTATTGATAGTATTTTCCTTTACCTCGATTTCATAAAGCCAAAGTTAAAAATTTTCTTGTGAGTTTGAACTGGTTGAACTAATTAATTTGACATCAAATCATATTTCTTTCAGGGTACACAATTCATTTTATTTAAGGGTTAAAAACAATTTTAAAATATGAGTGATGAGCATAGCCTCTCCAGAGTAATAGGAATTAAGCTTTATCACCACAGATGTCAGTACTTGACCCAGAACCCTCAAGAGAAGGTTACAACTGACATGGAAAAGTATTATTTAACTGCTTATACCAAAGATATATATTGCTGAGAAACAATTTTTGAGTAAATTTATATAGTATCCCTTTATAACCCATACTAAAATTCATGATTGTGACTGTCATACTCCTAGAGAACTAAAATATTGTGGATTAGAATCTGATCAATAGTGCGCTCCAGGTAGAATAAACTGTGGGTCTAGCAATATTTTCACTATCATTATTGTGGAACAAATGATCTAGTATGTATGATAGTTATAAAAATTGTAACACTTTTTAGGCTACAAAATGGGACAGAAAATATAAATATGCCATCTAAGTTCTTTCTTTCTTTCTTTCTTTCTTTCTTTCTTTCTTTCTTTCTTTCTTTCTTTTTTTTGAGTTGCAATCTCACTCTGTAGCCCAGATTGGAGTGCAGTAGCATGCTCCTGGCCACTGCAGCTTCGACCTGCTGGATTCCAGCGATCCTTCCACTTCAGCCTTCTAAGCAGATGGAACTGTAGGCATGTGCTACCACATCCAGCTAATTTTTGATTTATTGTAGAGATGAGATCTTGCCAAGTTTTCTGGGTGGCTCTCAAATCCACAGACTCAGGCAATCCACTTGCCTCGGCCTCCCAAAGTGCTGGGATTACAGGCTAAGCCACTGAACCCAGCCCATCTAAGGTATTTCTTATCAAGTTTTTGCTCTTCTGTAGATTTTATGCTTTTATGATATTTATCACAAATTTTCAGACTAGGAGTAAAGCACACAATACAAATATTCTATATTTTCTCTCACTGTCCACAAATACCTTCTTTCAATCTGATTTCCATTTATTGCTTTTTTAAGACTTTCTATCTGTGTATGAGTATTTTTGAGGGAGAGTATATGAATAGGGTTTTTTTTTTGTCAGTTTGTGTGTTTGTATGATTATCTGCATGTTTTAATTTGTTTCATTCTTTTTTGTCTTTGTTTTTGTCTCTTTTCATTTGTTAGTTGGTACGTCTGTCTGTTTTTCCTCTTACTCTCTCTGCAACAACCTCTCAGCCTCTTTCCTTCCTTTTTCCATTTTTTCTTACCTCATTTTGCTTTCAGGGAGCAAACCTATACCCCCACTGCATGGACAGATTGTAAGGCAGTGGGAAATGGGTTCCAGGGGGCCTACACACCTGTGTGTGGATACTGGGATCTGCAGATAGATTCTGAATCACAGCTCTCCCCCAGTTAAATCTCAAAACTGCAAAAAGTACAGCCTCCCTCCATAGTACAGCCTGAGAATTTAACAAAGCCAGATGATTCACATAAAGAAGAATATGAGATTGAGAAAAAAGAAGTAAACGTTGCCTCCCCATACCTGAACAACAGAATTAAAGAAGAGAAAGGGAAGAAAGGAGGGAGGAAAATGTACACAAATGAAGAAAAACGAAAAGAAGGATATGGGTCTTACATAGACCCCTGGGAGGTCAAACATTGAGAATACGACTTCATAATGCAAATAATGAAGAGATCCCAGAATGACTGGACTCAAACCACAGACACATATATCAAGACACCTATAGAGAGAATAAATAGAATTGAGGAGAGATGAGAGGAAAGAATGAAGGAGTTGATAACTGAGATAACAGTATTAAAGAATACAGTGAATGAAATAAGTAATAAACTGATAATCATGGAAAGCCAAATTAGCCAAGCAGAAGAAAGAATCTCTAAGCTTAAGGACCAAAATATGGAACTAACTCAACTGTAAAAACATAGAAAAGAAGCTTAAAAAGATAGAGCAAATCCTTCAAGAGATGAGTGATTATTTCAAGAGGCCAAATCTAAGATTAATTGGAATTCCTGAGGTTGAAAGAGAGACAGAGACTACCCTGGAAAAAACTTTCCATGAAATTATCCAAGAAAACTTCCCTCATCTCATCAGTGAGGGGACCATTCAAACACAAGAGATTCAGAGAACCCCTGCAAGATGACAGATGAATAGACTAACTCCTAGACACATAGTATAGTGACTACACAAAGTAGGTATAAAAGAAAAATCATAACGCCAACAAGAAAAAAAGCTCAGACTACCTACAGGGGAAGGCCAATTATAATAGCAGCAGACTTATCCACAGAAAAACTTCAAGCAAGAAGAGCTGGGAGCCCAATCTTCAAAGTTCTCAAAGATAAACAATTTCGACCAAGAATTACCTACCCAGCTAAGCTAAGCTTCATCTGTGATGGAGAATTAAAATCTTTCTCAGAAATTCAATCCCTAAGAGCTTATGCTGCCTCCAGACCGGTTCTACAAGAAACACTTAAAAAATACTTTAAAAAGTATTAAACACAGAGGAAAGGAAAAAAGAATGAAAACTCCCTTCCCAAGAATGCAGGAAAAAGATTGAAAACACACATGAATCAACCTAAAAATCTAAAGAAAGAAAACAAACAAACAGCAACAATAACTACCAACTCTATAAGAACCTCATGACAGAGATAAACCATTTCAATAATTAGCCAAAATATGAATGGACTAAGTGCAACACTGAAAAGGCATAGAATGACAAAAGGGATAAAATATCACGAGGCAGCAATATACTGTCTCCAAGAAACTCATCTCATCGGAAAGAACACTCACAGACACAAAGTAAGAGGATGGGAAACAAAATTTCAGACAAACGGAACACACAAAAAAGCAGGAGTCACAATCTTAATGTCAGACAAAATACCCTTTAAACTATCAAAAAATTTAAAAAGATACAGAAAGTCACTACATAATGATAAAAAGTTCAATCCATCAATAAAAAATATCCATCCTAAACATATATGCACCCAACATAGGAGCACCAACTTATGTAAAGCTTCTAGGTTGATTTTTAAAAAGTTTTGACTCTAACACTGTCATAGCTGGGGACTTAAATACCATACTCATGACCCTAGATAGATCATCAAGACAAAAAATCAAAAAGGAGATCCAGCACCTCAACATGACACTTGACCAAATGGACTTAATTGATACCTACAGAACACTCCACCCAACAACCATGGAATATACATTCTTCCCATCAGCACATGGAACGTACTCTAAGATCAACCACATCCTTGGCCATAAAACAAGTATAAACAAATTACACAAGGTAAAAATTATGCCACGCACCTTCTCAGACTGCAGTGGAATAAAAATAAATATCAACACCAACAATGTTCCTGGAAAACCCACAAAGAGATGGACACTAAACAGCATGATACTTGCAACTCCAAGGTCAACATGGAAATCAAAACAGAGATTAAAATATACCTGGAAACAAATGAAAATGAAGAAACATCTTACCAAAACTTCTGGGATGCCATGAAATCAGTACTAAGAGGAGAATTCATATCTTTACACACACATATGAAGAAAATGGAAAGGTCACAATGAACAGCCTAACAAATCACCTAGGGGAGCTGGAAAAGTAAGACTACCAAAACCCTAACTTCAGCAGAAGAATCCAGATCACCAAAATAAAAGCCCAAAATTAGGGGCATAGAAGATAAAAAGATAATACAGAAAATCAATGAAACAAAAAGCTTGTTTTTTGAAAGGATAAACAAGATTGATGGTCCCCTAGCTAGACTGACCAAGAAAAAGAGAGAAAAGTCCAAATAAACACAGTCAGAAAAGCAAAAGGTCAAGTCACAACTGACTGAAGAAAAACAAAAGATTATTAGAGACTACTATGTACATTTATATGGAAATAAACGTAAAACCTAAAGGAAATGGAGGACTTTCTGACATCACCCAACCCCCTCAAGTTGAAACAAGAAGAAATTGAGACCCTTAACAGACCAAAAATAATCCAAGAAATTGACATTGTCATAAGAAAATCACCTACAAAAAAAGTCCTGGACCAGATGACTTTCCAGCAGATTTTTACAAAACACACAAGGAGGAACTGATACCAATCCTACTGAAATTATTCCAGGCAATCGAGAAATATGGACCTCTTCCCAATAATTTTAAAAAGGCAGCATTATGGCCGGACTTGGTGGCTCAACTTGTAATCCCAGTGCTTTGGGAGGCTAAGGTGAGTTGATTGCCTGAGCCCGCAGGTTTGAGACCCACCTGGGCAACTTGGCGAGACCTCATCTCTACAGTAAATCAAAAATTAGCAGGACATGGTAGTGTGTGCCTGTAGTTAGTTCTAGGTACTGGGAGGATCGCCAGAGCCCAGCAGATCAAGGCTGCAGTGTCCGGGGGCAGCCACTGCACTCCAGTCTGGGTGACAAAGTAAGATTCCAACTCAAAAACAAAACAAAACAAGCTGACATTACATTGATACCCAAACTAGGTAAAGATCCAACAAAGAAAGAGAACTACAGGCCAATATCCTTGATGAACATTGATACTACAATTCTCAACAAGATCCTAGCTAATCAGGTTCAACAATACATCTCAAAAATCATCCACCACGACCAAGTAGGCTTTTTCCCTGGGATGCAGGGCTGGTTCCATATTCATAAGACCATAAACACAATTAAATACATCAACAGATATTTTTTTTAAAAAATACATGATTATAACATTAGACTTGGAAAAAAAGCTTTTGATAAAATCCAAAACGTATTCTTGATAAAAAATAAAAAGAAAAACCCTCGAACATCTAGGCATAGATGGAACACACTACGAAACATACAGAAATTGGAACCATTTCCCCTGAAAACCAGAACATGAGAAGGATCCTCACTTTCACCCTTCTTTTTCAACATACTTTTGGAAGTCCTAGCTAGACCAATCAGACAAAAGAAGGATATCAGCAGTATCCAAATAGAAAAAGAGGAAGTCAAGTTATCCCCATTTGCAGATGACATGATTCTATACCTCAAAAACCCAAGAGAATCTGTCAAAAACCCCTTGCACTGATAAAGGACTTTGGCAAAGTTACAGGGTATAAAATCAATGTGGAAAAGATAGTTGCATTTCTATACACAACAAACAAACTGAAACCCAAATAAAAAGCACAGTCCCATTGACAATAGCCAGAAAAAAAAGCAAATACCCTGGCTTCTTCTAACCAGATACATGAAAAACCTTTACAATGAAAACTACAAAACACTGCTCAAAGAAATAAAAGATGACACAAACAAATGGAAAAATATTTCATGCTCATGAATTGGAAGAATCAACATTGTTAAGACTACCCAAGTAATCTACAGATTTCATGCAATTACCCATTAATGTCAGCAGTATTCTTCTCAGTCCTACAAACGACAAAACAGGAATTCATATGAAAACATAAATGACCACAAATTGCCAAAACAATCCTCAGCAATAAAAGCAAAGTAGGCGGCATCACACTCCCAGACTTTAAACTCTATTATAAAGCTACAATAAACAAAACAGTTTGTCTTGGTACAAGGACAGTCATATAGACCAATGGAACAGGATAGAGATTCCAGAAGCAAAGCCTCAATTTCTCAACCAACTCATCTTCAACAAAGCCTCCACTATTAAAGATTGGGGAGAGGAGAACCTATTCAAAAGTGGAGCTGGGAAAACTGGCTGACCACATGGAGAAGATTAAAACAAGATCCCTACCTATCACCATGCACAAAAATCAACTGTAAATAGAACAAAGACCTAAATGTAAAACCTCAAACTATAAGAACCTTAGAAAATGCAGGAGACACCCTTTTGGGAATTGGAACTGGCAACCAATTCCTGATCAAAACACCAAGTGCCTATGCCATAAGGGATAAGATAGACATGTGAGACCTCATCAAACTGACAAGCTTCTGCAAAGCCAAAGAAACTATTAAGAGAGCGGGGAGATTAGCCCACAGACTGAGAAAAAAATATTTGCTAACAGTATGTCTGATAAAGGCCTAACAAGGAACTACAAGGAACTCAAACATGCTGAAAAGAAAAGGAAAAAAAACAAAACAAAACAGCCCCATTATAAAGTAGGCAAAAGATGTGAATAGACAGTTCTCAAAAGAATACATATGACCAGTCAACAGATACATGAAAAAATGTTCTGCCTCACTAGTCATCAAAGAAATGCAAATTAAAACTACTCTGAGATACCACCTAATTCCGGTCAGGATGGTTTTCATCAATAACTCAAAAAAACAACAGATGCTGGACAGGATGCAGTGAAAAGGGAACACTTCTACATTGTTGGTGGGAGTGTAACCTAGTACAACCTCTGTGGAAAATAGTTTGGTGATTCCTAAAAGATCTAAAAATCGACCTTCCATGTGACCCTGCAATCCCCCTACTGGGAATGTACCCAGAAGAACTCAAAACATCTATAAAAAAGATACCTGCACACATCTGTTTATTGCAGCATTGTTCACAGTAGCAAGAACATGGAACCAACCATGCTGCCCATCAAAAGAGGACTGGATAAAAATATGTAGTACATATACGCAATGGAATATTATGCAGTCATAAAGAAGAACAAAATCATGAAGTTCACAGCCACCTGGATGGACTAGAGTCTATAATACTGAGTGATATTTCACAGAAACAAAGAACTGAGTATCACATGTTCTCACTCATAAGTGGACCTTGCACAATTATCATAATACTATAAAAAGGATTGGCAGTAGTGGGAAACTGCTGGAAGGGGAGTGGCAAACTGGGATTGGCAGTAGTGGGAATCTGCCTGGAGACGGGGAGACTCACCTCATTAACAAGAGTACCTGCATAATGAACATTTTTATACTTAACCCTGAATTGTACCCCACACCTTTAAAATGAAAAAAAATTAAAAGAAAAAATAATTTAGCAAGTATTTTCTTATTTAATAACCTTAATAATTAAATATGAACCATATTAATAGTATCCCTTATTATAAATGATTACAATATATTTAGAGGCGTTAAATAACTTTCCTAGATTTGCAGAAAGTATCAGATACAAGATTCCCAAAAGTCCACAATTTTTTGGAAGATGTTGCAAGGTCGTTTCCCAGTCAGATCATCATTTCTACAAATACTGACATATTAAAGTATGTTCCTGACCAACAGACAAAATTAACTTGCTAATGAGATTTAGTTGAAACAACTAGGCCACTACAGCTGAGTGAGCGATCTGTCACATATTCTGTGTTTTTAAAGATGTAAAAGTAGCACGGGACACCCTTTCTACAATCAAGCCAATCAGTGCCAAGATAAGCTGCTGCGTGAAACTCTACCACCAGCATTTGAAAGAAACAACTGACAGAGACATCTGGTTTAGGACTTGGAAAACAACCAGTCAGAAATCACCTAAATCAGTCAATCAGAGCTCACTTGCCCCAGCCCATCGAGGCTCAGCTGCATCCCTCAATCAGGAGTCAGCTGTGTTGACCAATCAGCACTAAGCAAATCTGAATCCTTAATTTACATAAACAGAACTAATTGGGAACCTGGGCTGAACTTTTGCTATAAAACCTGAACACTATCTTTGTTCTCTGGAACACAGTCTTGTTTTATATCAAGGCTTGTGTTTCCCTGCCTTGCAAACTGTTCATTGGAATAAAGTCTCCTTCCTCCAAATTCCTTTTCAGTGAACTTTATTCACAGTAAAAACCATACATTTGAAAGGTTTTCACTCTTCTCATCCCTATACACCTTTGGCACCTGTACATAAAATGACACTTCTAAAAAATGAGGGTTGGGGTGTAAATATGCCGAATACTGAGTTTTTATCAAAGTGCTCCTTTCTGGATGAACATTCCCCCCATTGCTGAATTTAGAATAGTGATACACCAAGAAAGTTTAACAATATCTCATCAATGAAAACCTCTGACTATACAACTATATGAGAAAATCATTATAGTAGAAACAGCAGCTAATTCTCAGAGGTAAAGGGGCAATGGCTTATCTCAACAGCTGTTTGTCCGTACAGCTACAATATTTAAAAAAAAAAACTCCTAATGGAAAACACATGCTTCTAAAACTTCTGTCTCAGCCTGTAATCCCGCACCTTTGGGAGGTTGAGGTAAGTGGATTGCCTGAGCCCACAGGTTCGAGACCCACCTGGGCAGGCGAGACCTCATCTCTACAGTAAAATAAAAAAATCAGCCGGGCCTGGTAGCGCGTGCCTGTAATTCCGGCTACTGGGAAGGCTGAGGCGGAAGGATCACTGGAGCCCAGCAGGTCGAGGCTGCGGTGGCCGGGAGCGGCCACTGCACTCCAGTCTGGGCGACAGAGTAAGACTTCAACTCAAAAAAGAAAAGAAAAGAAAAGAAAAGAAAAGAAAAGAAAAGAAAAGAACCATAAAATCATTATTAACAATGTTCAGGACAAAGTAGTAAAACCCACAACAGTTGCAACATTTTTATTATAACATTAAGCACGCGAGTAAGCAAATTATTACATTTTCCATTAATAACCACAAATAAGCTGGGCTCTGTGGCCGGGAGCGGCCACTGCACTCCAGTCTGGGCGACAGAGTGAGACTCCAACTCTAAATAAATAAATAAATAAATAAATAAATAAATAAATAAATAAATAAATAACCACAAATAGGAGTCTCCACAAAACACACTCCCAGAACAAAATGGTTGCTGATTCACATTTTGGAAGAAAGTGATTGTTTTTCATTGTCATATTCTAGTTTGCATCATTTCAAGTGGACTAAAAAAAGACTTAAAGCAATATTATAAAGAATAATGTAGATAATGAAAATCATCCTAACTCATCATTATTTTTCCTCTTCCTTTATTTAATCTTCTGCTTATAGATCACTTTTCTTTGGAAAGTATTAAAAACGTGTGAGTAAAACCAAGGCAAAGAAAAAAAGCACTGAGGACATAAAATACTACAAGCAATAGAGGAGTAAGATATGTTATTTTTCACATGAATAATAATATGTAATTTTATATGAGATGTAGAATGTAACAGAGATCATTTAATAACAAGAACACCTGCAGATGGTCAGACGTGGCACAATTAACAAAATTCTGCTTATACATAATGTTGAATTTTAACATAAACACCCCCCAAAAATAATTAGGAATGTTTAAAAGCTATGTAACTGTGCTTGTCTTTTAATGCAATTTAAATAGGCTTTAATTGTATGTGTTTGTATAAACTATGGTATAAAATTATTCTGTAGCATATGAAAGCTTCATCTATAAAAGTTTTAAAATTTGTGAGAAAATATGTCCAAAGTCAAATCATGAAACTCACTAAAACTTCTTTTAAATTTTAAATTTCCTTTCTTTCTTTTCATAAATTTGTTCCAGCTTCTATCATTAATCTTTTTTGGGGTCTCAAAGATCACAAAATATTTTAATAAACACAATTTCATGTTATATGAAATAATTTATTATCCATTATTCTTAATTCAACATTCTGGAATTAGATAATAATAATGAATGCACAACATTCGAATGTATTAAAAACTACATAATTGTACAGTCAAAATGGTTGTGTGAATTTAAAAAAGTTACTGACATTAACTACTTTCTCATAAAGACTCATTTTCCAAAATAAATTGTATTAACCTTTTATATATGATTAAATATATTATATTTATTTAAATATGAGTTCAAATAAAATTATTTATGAAGCAATCAAATCAGTAGAAATACCCCATAGCATTGAAAAGCTATGAAAGATATAAAAATCAATATATATGTTTGTAGAGATTTGAATTTCCCTCTTAGAACTGTTTTCATGGCATCCTAGAGATTCTGGTAAGATGTTTCTTCATTTTCATTTGTTTCCAGAAAACTTTTAATATCTGTTTTGATTTCTGTGTTGACCCAGGAGTTGTTTAGCATCATGCTGTTTAGTGTCCATGTCTTTGTGGGTTTGGGGGGAACTTTATTGGCATTGTTATTTATTTTCATTCCACTGTGGTCTCAGAAGGTGCATGGCAGTATTTCAATCTTAAGGGATTAATTTATGCTTGATTTATGGCTGAGGATATGGTCAATCTTAGAGTACGTTCCATGTAGTTATGAGCAAAATGTATATTCCATGGTTTTTGGGTGGAGTGTTCTGTAGGTATCAACTAAGTTTATTTGATCAAGTGTCTCATTGAGGTTCTGGATCTCCTTGTTGTTTTTTTTTTGGTCTTGATGATCTGTCTAGGGTTCTTAGTGGGGTATTTAAGTTCCCAGCTATGATAGTGTTAGAGTCAATATCTTTTTTTAGTTCACCTAGAAGCTGCTTTATGAAAGTTGGTGCTCCTATGTGGGTGCATATATGTTTAGGATGGATATTTCTTATTGATAAATTGAACCTTTTATCATTATATAGTGATCTTTTATATATTTTTTAATTTCTAATAACTTAACGGGTATTTTATCTGGTAGTAAGATCGAGACTCCTGGTTTCTTTTTGTGTTCTGTTCACCTGAAAATTTGTTTACCATCCTTTTACTTTGAGTCTGTGAGTGTCCTTCCTGATGATATGAGTCTCTTGGAGACAACATATTGTTGCATCGTGACATTTGTATCCAATGTGCTATCCTATGTCTTTTTCAGTGGTGTTGCCAACTGTACTTCTGACAAAGGCCTAACATCTAAGATATACAAGAAGCTCAAACACACAAAAAAGAAAAAAAATACAAAAAAAACCAGCCCCATTAAAAAATAGGCAAAAGATTTGAATAGACACTTCTCAAAAGAAGAAATACGAGCAGCCAAAAGATACATGAAAAAGTGCTCAGCCTCACTAGTCACCAAAGAAATGCAAATTAAAACCACACTGAGATATAACCTAACTCCCGTCAGGATGGCCATCATTAATAACTCAAAAAACAACAGATGCTGGAGAGGATGCGGGGAAAAGGGAATACCTCTACACTGTTGGCGGGAGTGTAAACTAGTACAACCCCTGTGGAAAACAGTTTGGCAATTCCTAAAAGACCTGAAAATCAACCTTCTATGTGACCCTGCAATCCCCGTACTGGGAATATACCCAGAGGAATTCAAATAGCTCCGTGAAAAAGAAGCCTGCACATGCATGCTTATTGCAGCATTATTTACAATAGCAAACACATGGAACCAATAGTGTTGCCCATCAAAAGAGGCCTGGATTTTTTAAAAAATGGTACATATACATGATGGAGTATTATGCAGTCATAAAGGACAAAATTATGAATTTTGCAGCAATTTGGATGTACTTAGAGTCTACAATACTGAGTGACCTATCCCTGAAACAAAGAACTGAGTATCACACGTTCTCATTCATAAGTGGACCTTGAATAACTAGGACCTTGAATAACTAGTTTCCCACTACTGCCATTCCCCATCCCCATCCTAAAGGGATTGGCAGTAGTGGGAAACTGCCAGAGGATGGGGATTGGGAATGGCAGTAGTGGGAAACTGCCCGGGTGAGGGCACACCTCATCAACAAGGGTACCTGCATAATGAACATTTTCATACCTAACCCTGAATTATACTCCACATCTTTAAAAGAAAAAAAAAATTAAAAATCAGTATAATACTTGCAGAACAACCTATTTCCAAACTTTTCATGAATTCTGTATGTTTGTGTGCAGTATGTTGTGTTTAACATAGAAAGATAACATCAGCTATTGAAGGACTTCCTCCTAAGAAGAAGGCAGTGTTTATGAAGAAGAAGCACTACCACAAGTATGTTATTTTAGTTATTGGAAAACATTAAAGTTAATAGTTTTAAATATAGATATGTTCTTTGTATGATATTAGAATAAAATATAAACTTATAGAAATTTTTAAATGATAGGAAACACACACACCAACACACACACACATACATGTTTTTTTCAACTTGTATTGTTTGAAAGTTCTTTTTGTTTTGTTTTTTTGGAGTTGGAGTCTCATTCCATTACCCAGGCTGGAGTGCAGTGGCATGCTCATGGCCACCCCAACGTGATCTGCTGGGCTCCAGCAATCCTTCCATCTCCGCCTTCTAAGTAACCAAAACTACAGGCATGTGCTATCAAGCTACCCAGGCTTGAAGCCATGGGATCAGGCAATTCACTCGCCTCAGCCTTCCAAAGTGCTGGGATTACAGGCTGAGCTACTGAGCCTGGCCTGAAAGTTTTAAAGTTGGAAAAGTTCTCCTGAGACTGATATATCCATTTAATGGGCACATGCATATATAAATATATTAATGTTGACTATGAATGTCTAAAAAACAAATAGTGTTGAGATACATGAAAAGCATTATAAGTGAAGAGAAGTAAGATGGAAAGAACATAAGATATGGTTAATGCATAGAAAAAAAGTCTCTTGAAGACATACTTTGCTTCATGACTTGAGATAATTACTTTAGATTTGTTATCTCATAATCTTTAAATTGGCCAATAGATTTGCCAATGAATTGGCTAATAGCTTCTCATATTTTACTGAAAAGAATCATGAGGATGTTTATTTAAAAAATGAATGATAAGTAACATTATTTGGTCCAGAATTCTCTGGCAGCATGTCATGGACTTTCTTCCTGTTCTAGAAGACAAGATAGCAGATGCTTAGAAGAATACAGTGTGTATGTATATATGCACATATACTTTATATGAACATATGCACACATTTATATATGACACAACAGAACCTCCAACAACTAGCATTATTACATATCAGGAATTCTTCTTTTTGTTGTTGTTATTATTATTGATTCAGGATTTAAATCCTAAAAAGAACCTTATGCCATTAATATCCTCATTGTTTGGATGTGAAAACTGATGCCTAGAGATGTCAAATACCTAGTGTATAATTACATTGTCATCAGTGTCAGAACTTTGTTACAAAATCAGGCATTATTTTATTCTAGAACCTGCCTTCTATCTAGTGTTGTCTTTTTCTTGCCTATGGCCACTAGAGTCAGAATCCCGACTAAGAGTGCATTCCTTTAGGGAATAGGTCTTTTATCCAGTTAGAACTTCTTAAACTTATATAGATGGTTTCTCGGCTAGAATTAGACATACGCCTTTGAGATAATGAAGACATTCAAAATCAATTACTATAATCTTAGTCTTGGTGACTTGGAGTAGTGGATCTTTCCAACTTCCTGTCGAAACCCTAAAAATAAAAGCTTTCAACTTCTTTGTGAACAGTTAAGAAAAATTGTGATTGGGTACGTAAAATAATATTGGCACATTATAGCATGAGTCATTCAATTATTTCACACATTTCTCTTTGTTTTGCATTTAAACTTATTATTATGTCTGCAAACAACCAAGAAATTTTAAAAGAATAAATGTTCTGACATTATTTTTAAACACTTTTAGGGTGGCAAAAACAACATGAGATCTGCCTTCCTAGCAGATTTTTATGTGTACAATACAGTATCATTATATACAGGCACAATTTGTTGTTTAGAAACTTCTCATTTGGGCCTACACCCCAGCCATAGGCAACCACTAACCCAGTCTTTGTTTTCTGAGTCTCACTGTTTAGATAATTTGTATAAGTGGATCATACAGTATCAGTCCTGCTGTGAGCAGCTTATTTCACTTAGCACAACATTCTAAAAATTTATCCACACTGACATATATTGCAGGATTGCCTGCTTTTTTGTGATGAAAAATATTTCATTGTATGTATATACTGCATTTTTAAATCCACTCATCCATCAATGGACATTTAGACTGTCCCTAATCTTGACTATTGTGAATAGTGCTGCAACGAACATGGGAATTCCAATATATCTTTGGCATAGTGATTTTAATCCTTGGGGATAAATACCCAGAAGTAGGATTACTGGATTGTATCATAGTCATTCTTAAAAGTCAGCACATTATTTTTGATTTTTTTTTTTGAGAAATGTGCTGACTTTTAAGAATGATTTTAATGATGTATTACAGTGTTAATATAATTACATTCTTGCACCTATTTAAATAAATTATTACATATTAATTTGAAGAACTTATCTGATATATAGATCAGTTGATGTTTAGCATACTTAAAACTATGGAAACCCTCTCCTATTTGTCTATCTATCCAGTCTATGTCTTCTCTAAAATTTAAATCATTTAACCATAAAAAAATGTTTTCTGCAGCTGGTTCCATAGCTCAGGGGTTAGAGTAGTGGACTTGTATAAGAAAAAAGTTTTTGATAGCAGTGGCATGAAACTTAAGAAAAACAAGTTAATCCTTGAAGCGGAATAAATTATTAGATTAATACTTGCATTATCTTATTTCAGATTCTTCTTACTTAAGTTGTGAAATCAAAAGATTGTACTCCCATTTTATTTTCTTCAACTTATTGTTTTATCTATATGTTTGACTATAAATACATTCTGCACTGTGTGAATCTTTAAGTTTTGGAAAAATTAGAATAATTTCTTGAAATAACATTCTCATCAAATCTGAAGGCTAAGAAATTTATTTTTTTCTATTTTCAACTTACTATAAATTAAACCTATATAGTGTTTGCACCAGAAAATCAATCTTGGGTTTTGTAAGTTAAAAACTGGTTATCATAGTGGGGTTTTAAAAAATTATTTTAAAATCATTTAATACTTGTCACATGTAATATAACAAAAAGCATTTATATTGTTTAAACAGAACATAAAATGTATTCAGCAAATTTTAACAAAGGTAATAATATATGAATTATATTGTGAAAAAGTTTAATGTCTGCCAATAAAATATGCTTCCAGATAAACTTCAATTTTTTTTTGAGTTGGAGTCTCACTGTCGCCCAGACTGGAATGCAGTGACCGCTCTCGGCCACTGCAGCCTTGACCTGCTGGGCTCCGGCGATCCTTACACCTCAGCCTTCCAAGTAGCTGGAACTACAGGCGCGCTACCACGCCCAGCTAATTTTTGATTTATTGTAGAGATGAGGTCTCGCCAAGTCACCCAGGCAGGTCTCGAACCCGCAGACTCTGGCAATCCACTCACCTCAGCTTCTATTTAATTGGCACTCTTTTTTTCTTGATTTAAAGTTGTTCAAAAAATACTGGAATTAATATAATTCTAAATATTAAAGATTGAAATCTATATTTTAAATATTTGTATAAGCTCAGATAAACCACATTTGGTTAACTATGGTAATGTTTTGCTGCTAGTACTCATAGACAAAGTACCTGACCTATAGCAAACATTTAATTCTACATTAGTTTGTAAGTACATTATTGTTGCTAACAGTTACAATAATGGTACAGAGCTACAGTCCTATATTTATTATCCAAAACTCAAAAAGTTTTAACAAATGATTTTTTTTTTGTCTTAACTGATTTGACAACTAAGGCTGACATAAGTTGATCTGAACTCAGGTGGATGTAAAACCAAACCGAAACTGGAGTAAATCTACTTATAGTCTTTAACTGTTTCAACAAATGTGAATATTCTCATATTTTCTTGGAGTAATATCAATATGTTTCACTGGGAGGTGCTGCTGGACTCAGCTGAAGGTATAATGAAAAATAAAGTGTATGCACCTTTAAAAAAATCAGAAAAAAACTGAAATCCAGACTACATCTAGTCTCACAGTTTTCAAATAAGATATAATAGATCTGTTATCTAGCATATTCTGGTATTAGTTTGTAAAAATTAAAAAGTGAAAACAATCAGATTAAAATTTTACTCCTACCTGAAAAGTGTGCCCTTCAAATGTACTCAAACTCTCCCAACACATGCATCTCCTTTACCTTGATTTCTTCTTTTCACAATTTTCTATTTTCATCATGAATTTTATATCTGCTCCACTAACAGCCTTTACCACTACCACAGCTCACTCTTAGTGCAAAGTATATTGTACCAGTGAGTCTTCTCTCTTCATAACAGGGCCTTCAGATGATATTATTTTCTTAGTTTATCCATGCTTCTGTGATCTTCTAAAGTCTTACTCCCATGAGACATAAAAAAGATTACAGAACATTTGAATTAGTAGTTCAAATAGGTAATAAACTAAAGAAACCATACTTTCTTGTTGTTGACTCTGAGATAAAAGAAGTTGGGTTTAGAGAGAGAGAACAAAATTTAGTCACCTATTGGTAGATATTGTTGATTGACTATTCAAAATCAAACTCCACTCACACCTCTTAAAGGAATGCTGATAGTTTTTGACTCTCCTTTAAGAGTTTATGTGCTTTCATGAAAGTTAAATGTTCAGTAGATCATAATTACTTTATTATTCCTTATCATTATTGATTTGCAAGGACTACAGGACACATGTGGAGAGAGTTTTAGTGAACTCCTGAAAAACGTTTACCTACCATTAAAAAAAAATTAAAAAAAAAAAGAATTAGAAGGTTTTTTAGGGCAATTTTTCCAAATCTGTCAGTTCAGATGACCTTGATGTTACTTAAAGTATCCTGAAATCAGTAAAAGAAGGACAACTTCTATATTATTTTTATGAAGTGAATAATCTACTTATAAGATATAACTTGATAAGAATGTAACCCCCTCACAAGCATAGCTTATTAATGTTGGTGCATTTTTAAAATAATTAAATGATGAATTAAAAAAATACATCATCCCCAGCATAAGTTTACTCTGGGGATGCAAAGATTGTTCAATTTTAGAATAATTATTTTGAAACTTATCTTATTAATAGATTTCTTTTTTCTTTCTTTTTTTTTTTTTTTTTTTTAAGTTGTAGTCTCATTTTTTCATCCAGGCTGGAGTGCAGTGGCACACTCAGGGCCACCCCAGCGTCAACCCACTGGGCTCCAGCAATCTTTCTACCTCAGCCTTCCAAGTAGCTGGAACTACAAGCATGTGCTACCATGTCCGGTTAATTTTTGATTTATTGTAGAGATGAGACCTTGCCAAGTTGCCCGAGCTGGTCTCGAACCTGCAGGCTCAGGCAATCCACTTGCCTCAGCCTCCCAAAGTGCTGGGATTATAGGTTGAGCCACCAAGCCTGGTCAATAGATATTTTTAAAAGTCATACAGTGATCTCTATCAATGCTCATAAAGAAGGTGTTCAAATTTAAATTTGAGAAACAGATAAAAAAATGATCATTCCCTTCTATGTATGATTATGTGGGCTCTCTCTCTCTCTCTTTTTAATATATTCTAGTAAATCACTCCAGAATATGATTAGAAAATCTAAACAACAAGATTTATTAGTTTTTTTGTGATTAAGTTTTATTAATGTCTCTTGTTTTTAACTTCTGTTTTATTAGTCTTTTGTTAATAATAATATCTTTCTCCATTATTTCTTTTGTTTTTGACCAATCTTTCAAGTGAATTGTTTATTTTGTTAACATCTAAAAAAAGCAACAATTTGGCATTGTTGGTGCTATTTTTGTTTTTGTTGTTTATTTGAGCTTATATTTGTATTATTTTCTCTTTCTACTATTCAAATAGTAGAAATGACTTTATTAAATTTAATGAGCAAATGACTTTATTAAAATTTTAGTTTCTCTTTTCTAATATAAATATTAGAATTAGATGCTTTTGTTTTATCTCACAAGATTTGATGTATTGTGTTTTTCTATTCTTTTAGCTCTAAGTGTTTTAAATTCATTATATTTTATTCTCTTATTCCTGAGTTACTTAGAAGTGCTTTCAATTTCAATAAGTATGGGAAAAAAATTTGTGAAAATTGGCAAGCTAATTTTTAATCTTATGGAAAAGTATAGTTATAAATATCCTTTTGAAGAAGAATAAGAAGGTTGGAGATATGTGCCAAATATCAGGATACATTGTGAAATAATAGTAATTAGAAAAGTATGATACTAATATAGAGACATAAAAAATGACCACAGCAATAGAATGAATTATCCAGAAAAAAGCCCTCATGTATTTGAACTAAAATATGTGGCAGAGATGACATGGCAGAATGATGAGTGTAGAATAAACTGTTTAAAATAAAGGTGAAAATATTTGTAGAAATAGAAAAAATAAAATTGGAACTCTACATTTCATTATACATGAAATTTAAATACAGATGGATGAAAAACTAAAGTATCTAAATTTAAACTTGAAACAAATTAGTAAACTGCCTAGTAAACATCCTTCTATATATTGCAGCATTAAGGGAGTTTTTAAAGAAGATCTAAAAATTTATATTTGAATACATTAATTTTTTGATCATTTTTAAAAAAATTATTTTATTTTAAAGATGTGGGGTATAATTCAGAATTAGGTAGATAAGTGATCATTATACAGGTAAGTTTTGAGCCTCCCTTTGGACCTGCTTCACCTAGTTTGAGATCAGATGCCCTTATTGATGTTATATGCCCCCTCTCCATCCCTGGCAGTGTCCTGTTACTGCCAGACACTTTCTTGTAGTGTTATGATTAATGGTCAGGGTCCGCTTATTAGTGAGAATATGTGGTACTCAGCTCTTTGTTTCTGTGGTAGATAACTGAGTATGATGGACCCTAAATCAATTCAAGTTGCTGTGAAGTCCATAATTTTGTCTTTCTTTATGGCTGCATAATATTCCATAATGTATATGTCCCAGCTTTTTTTTTTTTTATCCAGGCCTCTTTTGATGGGCAGCACTGTTGGTTCCATGTATTTGCTATTGTGAATAATGCTGCAATACGCATGCACGTACAGGCTTCTTTTTCATGGAGCTATTTGAATTCCTTTGGGTATATTCCCAGTACAGGATTGCAGGATCACATGGAAGGTTGATTTTCAGGTCTTTTAGGAATTGCCAAACTGTTTTCTACAGGGGTTGTACTAGTTTACACTCCCACCAGCAATGTAGCATTCCCTTTTCCCCACATCCTCTCCAGCATCTGTTGTTTTTTGAGTTATTAATGATGGCCATCCTGAAGGGAGTTAGGTTATATCTCAGTGTGGTTTTAATTTGCATTTCTTTGATGACTAATGAGGCTGAGCACTTTTTCATATATCTGTTGGCTGCTTGTATGTCTTTTTTTGAGAAGTGTCTCTTCATATTCTTTGCCCACTTTTTTTTTTTTTTTTTGAGTTGGAGTCTCCCTCGGTTGCCCAGGATTGTTTGCTCTTTTCCTTTCAACACGTTTGAGTTCCTTTTATATCCTGGATGTTAGGCCTTTGTCAGATATACAGGTTGCAAATATTTTTTCCCATCCTGTGAGATATTTCCCCACTCTCTTGATAGTTTCTTTTGCTTTACAGAAACTTTTCAGTTTGATGAGATCACATCTGCTTGATTACATTAAAATTAAATGAAAGGCTACAGATATGTGTGTTCATGCTAGGGTGTTGGCAAATGGGTGTATAAATGTCTCATTGAGTGGAGACATATGAGTGAGAGACCTGAGTCCTCCTGCTTAGGCTGCTGCCCTGAGGATCTGCTCAGACCCCAACATGTTCTGCTCTCAGACCCCAGCATGGCCCAGAGGCAGGTATCATCTCTTCAGCACTACCTGGGGAAAAGGGGGAATGTAATGATGAGGGGGAAAAAGGGAATGGAACCACTTTCTATGCTGCCTGCCACTGCAGCCCTTGTCACCAGAGTGGACACTGGCAGCAGGAACAGCGAAAAAATATATTAGAGAAACCCATCCCAAGTTCCAGCTGAGGTGACCCAGGTACCCATTCCCCAACTGAAGCATTTGCTCTCTGCAGATGCCATCAGAGAACCCAGTCCCAGCTCACAGTGAATGGGCAGTGGTGAGTTAAAGTGACCCAGCATCCTTTATCTAGTGAGTCACAAAATTTGTGGTTCAGGTGGGCAATGTGCTGATCAGCACACACAGAGGGGGCTAAACATTGGCATATCAGCTAGGGATATATTACAGCTTCCCCTCAACCACACAGGGTGAATACGGATAGATTTAGGAGTCAGAAACCCCTTCCCTCTAAAGCCCCTCCCCTCTGCTGTAAGCTAAGAGAAGCAGTGCTTGGGTCACAACTGCAATAATAAGTTTCAACAGGGAATAGGGAACCTGAGGTAATAGCCCTGCAGTCACAGAACCTGTCTCAAGAAGGAACTGTCCCCATAGAGATGTACTAAACCTGAGAACTCTTTATCAACTTTGTTTGTTTGTTTTTTAGGTGGGTATTTGTTTGCTGGTGTGATTATCTCATTTTATTGTTTTGTTTATTGGTTTTTTTGTTTGTTTGTTTTCTTTCCTTCATATATTTTTTCTTTGTTCTTTCTCTGTTTTTAATTTTTTTCTCATTTCTTTTTCTTTTTTTCTTTCCTCTTTTTCTCTCTCCTCCCTTCTCTTTTTCTCTCTTTTGCTTCTTATAACCTGTCTTGGACTCAGGAGCTATGTAAGCATACCCACTGTAAAGTCATAGTGTGCAGAGACAGAGAGTGAGTCCCAGGTGGTCTATTCACCAGATAACAAACATTATGACTTGCCAATAGACTCAGAATCTTTGCAGCACCTCTAACCCCCAGTAAGTGCTCAAAACTGTAAAGAGACAGTACAATGTCCCACCCTTAGCCCTGCTTCATAATTGAACAAACCTGGAGTTCCAGTCCAAGGAAAGAGAAAAGGTAGTGCAAATATCAGAAGTGATGGCTTCTCCATTTTTCACTGAGCAATGAGATTAAAGAGAAAGATAAGAAATTGCTACAATGAAGAAAAAGCAATGAAAACCTGCCAGTAACTACCAGAACCCCAGCAAAGAGTTAGTGCTTGAAAGAACAGCTACTGGGGAACACACACAAAATGGCTATCTACAAGAACAACAGTACCCAGAAGGTACTTATGGAGATCAGAGAATCATTGGATAGAATTAATAAAAATCAAGAAATGCAAGGGATAAAACTAAATGAAATTGCAATGTAATGATGGACAGTCTTGAGCTTGACAGTCTCAAGAAAGTGCACTTAGAAATAACAAATAAAAAACTCCATCCAAGAAATAAAGAACAAGCTAACAAGAATGGAAAGCAGAATTGACCAAGCAGAAGAAAGAATCTCAGAACTGGAAGACCAAAATATGAAATTAACTCAATTTATTCAAAATATATTTAAAAAACTTAAGAAGAAAGAGAAATTCTCAAAGAGAGTTGCAGTTTTATCAAGGAAACAAATTTATATCTGATCAGAATACCTGAAATAGAAAACATCTTGGAACAAACATTTTATGAGATCATTCAAGAAAACTTCCCCCATCTGGCAAGAGAGACTATACAAGCACAAGATATTCAGAGAAACCCTGCAAGACATCTTATGGGAGGACCAACCCCTAGATACATGGCAATTCACCTACACAAAGTAGGTATAATAGAAAAAACCCTAAAGGCAGCAAAGAAAAAAGTTCAGACTACCTGTTGGGGGAGACCAAAGAGAATTGTTGCAACCTTATCTACAGAGGCACTATAGACCAGAAGGAACTGGATTCCAATTTTTAATGATCTCAAAGGTAAACAATTTCAACCAAGGATTTCATACTCAGCCATGCTAAGCTTCATCAGTGATGGAGAATAAAAATCCTTCCCAGATATCTAATCCCTAAGAGAATATGCTGCTTCAAGACCAGCTCTACAGGAAATGCGTAAAAAGATGCTGCGTACAGAAGAAAAAAGAAACAAAAGGAAGACCATATATTTCACAAGATCACAAACACAGAAGCAGCAGAACACACAGCATAACTCCTAAAATGAAAACATACACATATATGAGCACAAAAGCAGAATGAAAACAAAACAGCCTTATAAGAACATTATATCAGCGACAAACTCTCCATTTCAATAATCAGCCTGAATGTGAATGGATTAAATGTACCACTGAATGGCAAACTGGATAAAACACATGACCCAGTAATTTGCTGCCTCCAGGAAACTCATCTCACCACAAAGTTTGCCCACAGACTCAAAGTTAGAGGATGGAAAACAAATTTTAAGGCAAATGAATCACAAAAGAAAGAAGGAGTCATGATCTTAATAACAGAGAAAACAATCTTTAAACTATCAAAAATTTACAAACATAAGGAAGGATGCTACATAATGACAAAATGTTCAATCCATCAACAAGGAATATCCATCCTTAACATATATGCATTCAATACAGTAGCACCAGCTTTTACAAAGCAGCTACTAAGTAAACTAAAAATTTAAAGATATTTACTTAATATCATAGCTGGATACTTATACCCCACTATCAACCCTACATAGATTATTGAGGCAAAAAATAAAATCAAGAAAGAGATCCAGAACCTCAACTTGATGCTTAACCAAGTGAACTTAATAGATGCCTACAGACCACTCCACCCAATAACCACATAATATACATTCTACTCATCACCACATGGAATGTACTCCAAGATCAGCCACATCCTGGGCCACAAATCAAGCATAAACAAATTTCACAAGATTGAAATACTGCCATGCACCTTCTCAGACAGCAGTAGAATTAACCAATGAAATTCCCTCCAAACCCACAAAGACATGTACACTAAACAGCATGATGCTGAACAACTCCTGGATCAACACAGAAATCAAAACAGAAATTAAAAGATTCCTGGAAACAAATGAAAATGAAGGAACATCTGGGATGCCATTAAAACATAACCTCTGGGATGCCATTAAAACAGTACTGAGAGGGGAAACTATATCTCTATGGACATCAAGAAAATTGAAAGAGAACAAATTGACAGCCTAAAAAATCACCTAAGTGAGCTGGCGTGGCAAGACCTCCAAAACCCTATTCAGCAGAAGAATACAGATCATCGAAGTAAAAGCCCAAATATGGGACATAGAAGACAAAAATACTATTAAAAAAATCAACTACACAAAAACTTGGTACTTTTGAAAGATTAAACAAGATTGATGAACCTCTAGCCAGAATGACCGAGAGAGAGAAAAAGTCCAAAGAAACACAATAAGAAATGGAAAAAATCGTCACATCCAGAAATACAAATAATTATCACAGATTAATATGCACACTTGTATAGAAAAAAATTGATAACCTGAATGAAATGGAGGACTTGCTAACATCATACAACCTCCCACTGTTGAAACATGAAGAAGTTAAGATCCTAAATAGATCAATAACAATGCAGGAAATTGACTCTATCATAAGAAAATTACTACAAAAAAGCCCTGGATCAGATGGATTTCCAGTGGACTTCTACAATATATACAAAGAGGAGCTGATACCAATCCTATTGAAAGTACTTCAGGCAATCAAGAAAGATGGAACTCTGCCCAAATCATTTTATGAAGCTCACATCACACTAATACCCAAACCAGGTAAAGATCAAACAAAACAAGAGAACTACAAGCCAAAATCCCCCATGAGCATAGATGCAAAAATTCTCAACAAGATTCTAGCAAATTGGATCCAATAACACATCTCAAAAATCATCCACCATGACCAAGTGTGCATCATCCCCAGTGAAAAAGGCTGGTTCAACATTTGCAAGACCATAAATGTAATTCAGTACATCAACAGATGTAAAAACAAGAACCACATGATCATATCATTAGATGTAGAAAAAAACCTTCAATAAAATCCAGCATCCCTTCATAATAAAAACCTCTGAACACCTAGGTATAGAGGGAACATACCTCATAACAGCAACCCACAGCCAACATATTGCTAAACTGACAGAAACTGGAAACATTTCCCCTGAAAATTGGGAAAAGACAAGGCGCCCACTCTCACCCCTTCTGTTCAACATAATGTTGGAAATCCTTGATAGAACAATCAGACAAGAGAGGGAAATCAGGGGTATCCAAATAGGAAAACAAGAATTTAAATTAGCCCTCTGCTGATGATATGATCCTATATCTTGAAATCCAAGTGAATCTTTCAAAAACATCCTTGCACTGATAAAGGACTTTGGCCAAGTCTCAGGGTACAAAATAAATGTGCAAAAGACAGTTGCATTCTTATACACCAATAGTAAACAGGCAGAAAATCAAATAAAAAGCACAATCCCATTCACAATAGACACACACACACACACACACACAGAAAAGAAAAGAAATACCTTTGTATCTTTCTAACCAGAGAAATAAAAGTTCTTTACAACTAAAACTACCAAACACTGCTCAGAAAAGTCAAAAATGACACAAAAAATGGAAAAAATATTCCACACTCATGGATTGGAAGAGTCAACATTTTAAGATGTCCATCCTATCAAAGGTAATCTACAGATTCAATGCTATGTGCATTAAATTAACAACATCATTCTTCTCAGACCTGGAAACAATGAAACAGAAATTCATATAGAAACATAAATGACCATAAATATCCAAAGCAATCCTTAGCAAAAGAAACAAAGTGGAATGTATCACACTTCCAGACTTTAAACTTTATTATAAGGCTAAAATAATCAAAACAGCCTGGTTTTGGTACAAGAACAGGAATACAGAGTAATGGAACAGAATACAGGTTCTGAAAGCAAAATCTCAATTTCTCAAACAATTCATCTTTGACAAAACCTCCAACAACAACCACTAGGGAGAGGAGAATCTATTCAGTAAATGGTGGTGGGAAAACTGACTGACGGGATGCAGAAGAATGAAACAGGACCCCTACCTCTCGCCACACCAAAAATCAACTTCAATTGAATCAAAGACCTTAATATAAAACCCAAAGCTTTAAGAATCTTAAAAAATGCAGGAGACACCCTTACAGAATTCAGAATCAGCAGACAATTCCTTATCAAAACCCCAAAAATCCATGCCCTAGAGATAAGATAGGCAAGTGGGACCTCATCAAACAGAAAAGCTTCTGCAAAGCAAAAGAAACCATCAAGAGAGCAGGGAGACAACCACAGAATGGGAAAAAAAAATTGCCAACTACATATTTGACAAAGGCCTAACATCCAGGATCTACAAGAAACTCAAACACACGAAAAGGAAAACAAAAAGCAAAAAAACAAAAACAAAAACAAAAACCCCGCCTCATTAAAAAGTAGGCAACAGATGTGAATAGACACTTCTCAAAAGAAGACATATGAGCAGTCTGCAAATGATAAAAAAAATGCTCATTATCAATAACCATCAGAGAAATGCAAATCAAAACCACAGTGAGATACCATCTAACTCTAGTAAGAATGGCTGTCTTTAACACAACAAAAAGCAAGAGAATGAATGCAAAGAAAAGGAAATGCTTCTACACTGCTGGGGGGAATGCAAATTCATTCAACCTGTATGAAAAACAGTGTGATGACTCCTAAAAGAACTAGAAATTGACCTTCCAAATGACCTAGCAATCCCCATCTGGGAATATACCTGGAGGAACTTAAATTACTCTACAAAAAAAGATACCTGCATACGCATGTTTATTGCAGCACTATTTACAATAGCAAAAATATGGAACCAACTATGCTGCGTCAAAACTGGATTGGTTAAAAAATTGTGGTACACATACATAATGAAATATTATGTAGCCATTAAGAAGAACAAAATTATGGACATTACAGGAACTTGGAGGGATTTAGAATCTATAATACTCAGTGATTCATCTCAGAAACAGAGAACTGAGTGCCACATGTTCTCACACATAAGCAGACCCTGAACATTACCATAATTCTATAAGAAAGGGATTGGCAGTAGCTGGAAACTGCCTGGGGGAGGGCACATAACATTTAAGGGTTCCTGATCTCAAACCAGACAAAAGGAGGCCCAAACTTTACCTGTATGATGACCACTTTTATACCTAATCCTGAATTGCACCTCACATTTTTTAAAAACTAAAGAATAAAAAATAAAAGAAAGAAAAATTAATAATTGCCACTCATCAAGATTTATAGTATAGTAAATTAAAATAAATCCATAAACTAGAAAAATATATTTGAAATAATCCCAAAGGATTGTTATCAATAATATGTAACTCCCGCAAATCTGAGAAGAAATTAATTTGCAATAGGAAAATAGATAACTGATGATATATCAATTTCCACTGTCAGAGAAGAAGAAACACACATGTCGTATAAATATAGAAGAGATACCCTTCATTATTAGAAATCAGAAAAATTCACATCAATACCACAGCTAAGATACTGTTTTTAACATAGTGGACTGACCAAAATTAAGAAGTCTGACAACATTATGCATTCTCAAGAATGGCTTAACAAAATTTCTTATAAATTAAGATCTGCAAGAGTGGATTGATACAACTACCTTGAAAAATATATGTAGTATTTATTATATGTTTGAATAATCAACTTCTCTATTCATTGAAATTTGACTCCTAGACATACACAATAAAAATGTTGCAGTTGTGTACTAAAAAACATAAACAAGAAGATTTAAAATAATAGTATTTACACCAGCAAATAACCTAAATACCCCCAAAGTTTATAACAGGGAAGTAGACAAATCAATTGCATTATAATCAAATGGCAGAATATTACACAGCAGTGAAAATGAATTGATGAGAGCTACACAGAGAAATACAAATATATTTAATAATATTTAGTGAAAATGTAATTCTATGAAGATTTCCTATAACATGACAGCTGAAAACCAAGTTAGGCATATACATATTAAATAAAACATTTTAAAAATCAGATAAATGAAAAGTGAAAATTTAGGTTGGCAGAAGAAGTTATTGTAAGTTTTTAAAAACTGCTCTATTTTTGAAGAAGAGTGTCATTCTCAAAAGGGAACATAAGATGTATTTTTCGGAAGTTATTTCAAGATTTTACCAGACTAGTAGGTTTTGGGTTATGTGTTTAAGGATGTTCATTATACTAATAAAATAAGTACATAGAATATAAAGTAAATGGGATGTTTATGGATTATTAAATTGAGTTCTTCCAAAAGTAGATTTTGAGTTTCAGATTTGAGGAAATATTACTCATTTGAGAGGTAATCCCAAGAAACACCAGTATGGGAATGGGAAATTAGAATAAGAAGGAAAATTAGGCTGGGCATGGTGACTCAGTCTGCAATCCCAGCACTTTGGGAGGTCGAAGCAAATGGATTGCCTGAGTCCAGGGGTTCGAGACCAGACTGGGCAACTTGGTGAGACTTCGTCTCTACAATAAATCACAAAAATTAGCTGGACATGGTGATGTGCATCTGTAGTTTCAGCTACTTGGAAGGCTGAGACAGAAGGAGCGCCAAAGACCAGCAGGTTGAGGCTGTGGTGGCTGTGAGCGTGCCACTCACTGCACTCCTGCCTGGGCAACAGAGTGAGACTCGAAAGGAAGAAAGGAAGGAAGGAAGGAAGGAAGGAAGGAAGGAAGGAAGGAAGGAAGGAAGGAAGGAAGGAAGGAAGGAAGGAAGGAAATTAATCCAAAACTGGTGTATTGAGGGGTAGGTTACCTCTGTGGTAAACTGTGGCTCACTCCCATGGCTACTTCATGAAGTGAAACACAACCTATATTTGGCTCAAATTGTCCAAAAATAGACTATACACCTTGTTTTCATTGGCAGAGGATCACATTTGAAATCATTTACTCCTTGAAAATCTGGCTGTGCTTTATGCAGAAAAACTTCCTCATGTGTCTAAAGAGATCCCTCGGGCAGAAAATTACACAGTCTTGCAGTGAAGAGCCATCAACTTCTTCGAAGCAGTTAGCAATGAACACTGGGGGCATATGAGTCAGATAAGTGTAGTATCTGCTATAGCCCATTTATTCACCTCTCAAATACATATATGCTGTGTATTAAATTCATTCTTTCCTCTCACTGATTCTTCAAGGTTGTGGTCAGTCAAAATTTCTAGTCAAAAAGATTTACAATAGTATAGTGAATGGGACAAACTGCATTCATCACTGTTTCATTTCTTTTTGAGGCCATAATTGATAGGTATACACTGTGTTCTCTACCATCCATTTTGAACTTCACTCAGCTTTGGTCAGCATTTATGCTAGTTTAGGTTAATTACCCAGTTAAATGAGCCTCCTTGAGGGGTATGAGTCCTCTTTATTTTGTGCTCTTTTTTTTTGGCTGTGATTGTTGCAATTGCCTATTTGTGTTTCCATGATAAGTGATGGAAGTCTAAAGAGGAAACTCAATGAATTTCTTGGGTTTACATAAGACTCTTCCCTGCTCCATTATGTCGCAGCCACTCTATCCGTTCCTGATGGAGTCAATGAATCACACAAGCATAGTGATTTCCTTTGCTCACCAGTTTACCGTGATGGAGAGCTCGGATTGATCAAGCATGAATTACAGCTTTAGGTTTCTTAGAACTCGTATGTTGTCTTTTGGTAGAAGTACTGCCTCCATCACCAGAAACCAGGAATCATAATTAAAAGAATAAAGTTAAAAGCCTAAAGTTGTAAAGATTGAAAACGCATATTCTCCAAATGTTTCACTGCTAATGATGGTGAGACCATTTCTACTTTCACAGGTTTGTGTATTTAGCAATACAACCATTGCTGTGTACCACTGTTCTTAGAAAGATTCAAACAGCTTTGGGATCTTTTCCTGACACGGATTGAAAACAAAGAGCATTCACTAAATAAATTCATACCAAGAGCTAGAGGCTGTATTGATTATTCTAATAACAAATCCAGCATAGCAACTGCAAGTAGAGTTACTATTTGATGAAATTTATAGAATTCCATAATAAATTTACTTGGACATATGATTTTTATATAGTCTGGTTAATTAAATGGAAATATGATGAAGGTAACTAACTTGGTACTATTTGCGTCTTTGATTGTAGCAATAATCTTTGCCATTCTACCCAGTGTTTGTTATTTACAGTCTTGGACAGGGATTGCATGAATAGACAGTTTCATATGCCTCTACTTGGTCTTTCCTATCACAGTGTTTAATAATGTACAGTGATAATGGTGTAATAATGGAAGCTGTATGTCCATCATGATTATATACTCAAGAAACTGAAAAATGACTGCAGAGTGATTCTGTGGACTCACTGGACTCAGGATGAGATGGAATTTTGCCAGAACTCCATTTATCACCTCACTTCTTAACTGAGGTTGTGATAATGCCTTGTGTCTGCTGATTTCAGTGTCAGCATACAACCCATATCAGATGACTTTGAAGGATGTGAGGATTCTCCTTTCCCTACTCCTCTACTCTGTTAATTTAGAGATTTGCTGATGTATATACGTGCCATAGTGTTGTCCTCTTCAACTGTTAGACTCTAGATCTAAGACCATGCTCAGGTCCAAAAATTCTCTATGGATGGTGATTTTCTGCCTTACATCAGTCTTCTGCTCACCTGCTTTTGACTATTTCAAACAATACCCTCAATGATGGTTCATAGGAAAACCATGATGATTACCCATTACCTCAAATTCCTGGGGAACATTACCTCCTGCTTCCCATTCCATTATTGTTGCTCATGCAGTAATTACTTGTGATCATTCAAAATTGTCACCTGGCCTCTGTTATTTCAAAATCCTGTCATCCACAATTGGCATCACAGAACTCAGTATGACAGCGGTACCTTTTAACATTAACTTTACTCTCTAAGAGACAGTCATTGTTGAATGTCTCAATTATGTTAGAACTCTACACTAGAACATTTCTTATCTTTGAAGTAAAGGGAGTATCTTTTAGATCCTCCAAGAGATCATAGTCATCTGGTGCATTCTTTTGATCTTACTTAGAAGATCCATTTGAACACAGTCTATCCTGGAAACTATTTGACCTTTTCCTCAATTTATGCTACCTGTTCAGTTACAGTGTCTCATTTAATTTACTGTAAATCAATGTTTTCAGTTATGGAAGATCATTGCTCCAATGTATTAGGATAACTCCAAGAATACTTATTGGACTTGTACACTGAGTCACAAATCAATACTTCTATATATTCGAACTTTCCCCTGTACAATAATGTATTCTGCCCCTCTGTTCCAACCCTCAATTTTCACTGCCACATGTGTTCTTCTGTGGGTATATATAAGCAAGCCTCTAGATCTCTTTTCATAACTAATTTATTTCTTCTCTTAGCAGAACTATATTGATAACTGAACTTAGCATTGGTCTAGAAGCAGGGAGTGAAGGAACTGGCAGATCTTGAGGAGAGGAAATTGTGTGAGGAAATCACTTCTAATTGACCTATTTCACTGTTTTCAGGCAATAGGAATGCAATATTCTCCTGTAAAAGCAAGGAGATCTCTTTTTCTACACCAGATTCCCTATGGAGGGACATAGATGTTCAAGATTATCAAATGTTTGTACTCTAATGTCCATTCTGGTCTGAGGATATCATTCCTCTTCACATGTCCTAGATTTAGCATAGTAGAATTGCTTGCACTGTGAATGTAGATTCCTTAGTAATTCTGACACTCTTTTTTTTTAATGTTATTATAAAGATGTGGGATATAATTCAGGGTTAGGTATATAAACATTGATCATGCAGGTACCCTTGTTCATGAGGTATGCCTCTCCCTCCCCTAGAAGTTTCCCTCGACTGCCAACCCACCCCTCCCCCGACAGTTTCCCACTACTGCCAATCGCTTTCTTATACCATTATAATTGTTCAAGATCTGCTTATGAGTGAGAACATATGGAACTCTGTTCTTTGTTTCTGTGATAAATTATTTACAAAAAGGATACCTGCACACATATGTTTGTTGTAGCTCTATTCACAATAGCAAATACATGGAACCAACCACGTTGCCCATCGAAGCTGAACAGGATAAAAAAATGTAGTACCTGTACACAATGGAATATTATGCAGCCATAAAGAAGGACAAATATAAGGACTTTGCAACAACTTGAATTCTGACACTCTTAAAATCAAATCTCAGCTCTGATTTTCAGTACTGCCTTCCTTCCCGTTGCAGATTCATTTTAAAGGCTGTCATGGAGGCCTTCTGGTTTCTACACTGTGCTCTGAGCTGATATTTGGCTCATCTGAGCCAATTATTTTCTTCTACTATAGCAGTTGACAATAATCTCTCGATACTATTGTCTCCACATATTTTTCAAGAACTAGAGGTATTTAAATAATCCAGTATTCCCTTCCACCATTACACTATCCCAATCCAGTTCAGATGGGAGTCTTGGTAGGTCTTAGTAATTTGAAAGCTGTAGCTTCCAGTTATTATTACCACTCCAGTAATCCTTAGTAAGAGTATCCTTGATGAATGTGACTGACAATTCTAGAATTCCATCCTCTTACTTCTTGGAATGCTACTTCTGTTACCAAGTCTTTTAGTTGCATACCCTTGTAGCTAGAGCATGACATAATTTAGAGAATAATTGGTACTTTGAGAGGGAAGCCACTAATAAGAACTACAATGGTGGGTGTTGAGGGGATCCAAATGGAGTGACCATGGTGATTGCTACACATGGATTCTAGATTATAATGCATAAGTAATTAAGGACTATATGATTCAATTCTACAAAACTGAAGACCAAAATAAAAAGTCTAGAGAATAGCATTCAGACAGTTTGTGAAAACCTTTTTTGATTACTTTTAAAGATATAATTAGGAATCAGAACTGCATAGCGGACCAGATTTTCTTTAGCCATTTGGAAAGGATACCCACCTGTATTCACATCAAAATTCTGCTTCTTCTGCAATGCAAATACCAGGGTTAATTCAAAATAAATAAATAGCCACTCTGAAATTTTATGGGTTATAATTATGCATCTAAAAAATTTAATAGTTTCATCAAACATCTTTATCTACCTTTTCCAGTCTATTTAGTCAACTCAAGGAAATTTAAGGAAACATTAAAAAATAATTTCAATCCATGGAAGCTTTGTTTTCCCATACTCTTGAGTGATCAATGCTACAATTCTTTCAGCACTTTAGGAATTCTGATACTTCCAGGCATTCTGCAATGCTCATTCCAGTAAAAACCTATTTAATGTCATAGAGAAGCAGGAAAAAGAATTCTGCCTGCTCCAGTAACCCATAATGGTTTTTCAAAAAGGCAAATATTCACTATTGTAATTTCATATTGTAATTAATGTAACATAATTTCCAAACTATAAAAAATTCAGGTGGAAATTCAAATTATTATTTTCCATGTACTTCTGAAAGGAGAAAGAGAGGAGATAATGATAGAACCAGTCAGTGTGACTCAGGTGTTCAAAAATGTTTGCCTTTACAGAACCGATATGTTAGTCCACTCTTCTTATGATTTCAGTTTTTATGTTTGCCTTCAACTTTTCAGTTATCTCAAATATATTCATGGTATTACATAGTAATATACTTTTTCTTTTTTAATCAATTTATTTGGCCTCTTGGTAACTTCACTATATTAATGACTACAAATATAATTAACCAAGTCAATGATTAAGAGAGACTAGTAAGAAATAGATTGCACATCTTTTAAAACATTGAGCCCTATCACCACTCTATTGAAACCTAGAGGAATTGCCATTTATGAATTTAGTTGTAACTCTTTCTAGGAACACAATTTTTAGTTTAAATTTGGTTTTATTTGGAGTGTAGGTTTTCTGTCTGGTAAATTTAAATTTTCTTTGTTATGAGGCGGAAATTTGTATTCTTTGTACTGTTACTTTACATAGCAGTAAAATAAAATATCTGATGTTACCTTGTTCTAAAACACATTTTACTCTTCTTTATTACTGTATTGTTGAGAAATTTGGAAGCTCCTCTACTGATAACCAAATATGTAAAGCTTAAAATTTGCTGGTGCCGTGTTTTACCTAAAAATAATATATATGTGTATTTTCTGTTAAATAGAAATGCTAACACATATATTGTTGCAGTAGATTAAATAAAGACTTAAGCCGGGCTCGGTGGCTCGGCCTGTAATCCCGTGCCTTTGGGAGGCTGAGGTGAGTGGATTGCCTGAGCCCGCGGGTTCGAGACCCGCCTGGGCAGCGAGACCTCACCTCTACAATAAATCAAAAATTAGCCAGGCATGGTAGCACATGCCTGTAACTCCAGCTACTCGGAAGGCTGAGGTGGAAGGATCGCCGGAGCCTGGCAGGTAGAGGCTGCGGTGGCCGGCAGCGGCCACTGCACTCCAGTCTGGGCGACAGAGTGAGACTCCAACTCAAAAAAAAATAAAATAAAATAAAAAATAAAGACTTAGACTATCTATACTGAGGAAACGAAAAGTACTTTCAAACTGTAATGTTATACCTCATAGGAGAAATTTGGAATCCTAATTTCTATAAGTTTAGGTTATAAGACTATATCCGAGGAAATAGCTCTCATCTCCTAAAATAATTATTTATAGATAACTGTATTCTTTGCTGACCATGAAATGTAACATTAGACATGATCTACTGCCATGTCATTTCCTTCTTATAAGATACTAGATGTCTCTTACAGATCTGTCTGGCAACTAAACAACAGCTAGTGATATCATTAGATTTTCTTTTTTCTTTCTTTGGTAAATGAAAGAGAAACATGTCAATAAACTCAAGATTTTTTGTGTGGTGTAATCATTATTTATCAATTTCCCAATGAAAAATGATTATACTTTGGGTGGACAGGTAGCTGCAATTGAAAACAAATTCATACTTAGTGATCTATCACAGAAAAAAAGAATTGAATATCACATATTCTCACTCATAGTAGGACCTGAACATTAATCACAATAGCATAAAGGAGGAATCATTAGTAGTGGGGCACTGTTGGGGAATGGGTTGTGAGGAAGAGGGGCATGTAATAGCACAAAGGGAACCCGGAACCTGGTCCTAAACCAGGGGAAGTGAGGGCTGGATGGAAACTCAACTTCACCTGTAGCCAATTTGTGTAGCTAATCCTGACTTGTACCCCAAATCTCTATAATAAAATAATATTTTAATATAGTAAAAAAGCCCATATACATGCATATATGAATACAGAAATATATATGTGCATATACATTTGCACAAACACATCTTTCTGCCAGGTAAATTGTATTACCATTACTTTTGCAAATAAAAGCAGTCCCACTCTCCCTAGCATATGATTTTATGAATCAAGGAAGATAAACAGTATAACTTAGCAGGAGTACAACTTTGTTTTTTATGAGGAGACCCTAGGTCCTATACTCTTTCAGGCATGGTCTTGGGTACCATTTGGGGCCTTTGGTTGTGTTCCTAAGTGTTAGCATCAGATAAAATTTGCTTATTAAATTAGGAGAATGATATAGTGTGCAAAAATATTGAAATAAGTTGATTATTTAAAAATGAACAATATTGCTGTCTATAGACACCAAAACAAGAGAAAATTTTAAAAAGAAACAACAGTGTTTTTTAACTTGCTTTCTCCTCAATAATTTTTTAAAATACCATTGTTCTAGTTAAAGAAATTATGCTTTGGGTCTTTACTGTGTATTATTTAGAAGTCCACTAGTTCAGAATTTCCACACATGCCTGACAACAGCCACCTGAGGTGCTTGTTAAAAATGTAGTTTCTTGTGCTTTTTCCAACAAATTGAATTATACTCTCCAGGACACAGTTTAACAGTCTCTGTTCTTGAAAGAATACTTGGTATACTTTCTTATCAGGTAGATTTGCAGAATGCTGCCATAAACTATAGGATTTAAGTGGCCAAGGACCATAGTATGCCCATCGTAAATGCTTAATGTTTATGTTAGAACAAATGACATTAAGACATATAGTTTCTTTTCCTGCCTAATACTACCTCTAATCAAGGTTACCTGCTTTAGCAGTAATTGGCAACTATAAGCTGACGCAGGTACAGCCTGAATGTTAAGGTAGTTTTAAAAATTTTCATTATGTCTGTGGATGATATTGAGACTCTATGAGGGCATTTAAGTGGACACAAAACTCTAGTCTCTGTCATTACTCTTTCATTGTATACTTAGTGTACAATATTGCCTCAAGGTTTTTTTATGTCTTTTTTTTTCTATCTTAAGATAGTTTCCTTTGTTTAAGAGAGAAGTAACTGCCCTAATTTAAACACTGCTGATTAAATAAAAGCGTACATATTATCTAAACTTCAAAGAATATTCTTTTTTTTTTTTTTTTGAGTTGGAGTCTCACTCAGTCACCCATACTGGAGTGCAGTGGCTGCTCCCAGCCACCGCAGCCTCCACCTGCTGGGCTCTGGCAATCCTTCTGCCTCAGTCTTCCAAGTAGCTGGAACTACAGGTGTGCACTCCCATGCCCGGCTAATTTTTGACTTATTGTAGAGATGAGGTCTCGCCAAGTTGCCCAAGCAGTTCTCGAACCCACGGGCTCAGGCATTTCACTCACCTTGGCCTCCCAAAGCGTGGGAATACAGGCTGAGCCACTGAGCCCAGCCAGAATATTCATTTATATGCTGTTTTTGCAATGGGAATTACCATTTCTGTCATCTGGAAAGTGGCATAACCTTCATCAAATGGCTGGATCTGAGCCATTATTTCACAACTTTCTTCCGGAATATAACTTTTTAAAATATAACAAAACCACTGTGAACAGATAAACACTGTAGTTTTCTCCAGAGAATGTTAACTGAAAAAAATTCCAACCCATTCTAAAATAATTTCCATGACAGAACAATATTGCCAATACCTGGTTTAGCTTTGAAAAGTTGGATAGTCTGCCTCTCAAATATTCTATATAAATATAGATTACTACAATAACCCTGATCTTAGCACAACACAGCATTTGCTTAGTCATCTGTTATATTTACATAACCAGAGTCCAGGCTGTTCCCTGAGGCTCTACAACTTAATCAAGTACTCTATTTACAGTCATGTATTCCCTGAGAGCTGCCTCTAGTGATGAAGTTTACATTGCTAAATCTATCAATTAGTTCTAGCTACTAGCCAATCAGTTAATAAAACTGGAAAGCTAGGCCAGAGAGGAAAATCTTTGTTAAAGCTCCTTAGACTTTCTATCAAACTTGAAAGTAACTAATCCTTTCATCAACCATTATTATTTTTGGTCTCCATTAATTGTCAGAACAATTTTCAGCTATTATAGAGATTGAACTAAATAAACAGTTGTATACCAAAGAAAAGGGACTATATTGTCTGAGATAATTTAAAACTAACAAACCCTACTAAAGGTTGGTCTATTTCTTATTATCAACCTTGATTCCAAACACTTTTAGTAATCAAATACTGATTTCTGAAAAACAAAATCATTTTTTATCTAAGTTCTAATTGAAACGATTGCCGTATTTATTGCTGAGTTGCATGTATGCATATATATTTATTGTATATATGTATAGATGTTTATTGCATATTCAATATTGTATTTTATTTATATATAATATAGTATGGATATTAGAGATTTTATTAACTAATACTAACATTAAATTCAATATGTTATACATATTTGTGTATGCATATATATTTCAAACTACTACTTATATTTTAATAAGCATTGTATTTTGCATGAATGATAACTCAGAGGAATCAGTTAAATAAATCTCCTCCCCTAATATTCCCAGACCTAAAATTGTGTGTATGTGTTTTCTTTCAAGTAGGACATTCAAAATAAACAACATAGAGACAGAAACAGAAATTGAGTTACTTCCATCTGTCATTCTGTGTGACCACTTGGAAATTTTTTTAATTAATCAACTATTTCCTAGAACAATTTTAGATTTGCAGAAAATTGAGCAGATCGTACAGATAGTTCCCATATGACCTCCTCCCCTCCACGGTTACCTCTATTATTAATCTTGCATTAGTGTGATGCATTTATTACAATTAGCAAACAGATAAGATTTATTATTATTGATTAAAATTGTCATTAAGTTTCACTTTTTGTGTTGTGAAGTTCTGTGTTTGACAAATGCATATCATATATCCACTGTCAAATATGCCAAATTGCCCTAAAAATCCCTGTTCTCCACCTATTAATCTCACCCCCTGATCCCTGGCAAACACTGGTCTCTATTTACTTTCTCCAAATGATAGGTTAGCCTTTTCCATAATTTCATATTGTTGTAATCATACAGTATGTAGCTATTTCAGACTGACCTCTTTCACTTAGCAATTTTCATTTATGATTCCTCCACATCTTTTCATGACTAGAGGTTCCATTTTTGTAATGTTGAGTAATATGCTACTATATAGATATACCACCGTTTATTTTGCCACAAACCTTTAAAGGAAAACTTTATTGATTCGGTTTTGGGCAATTTAGAATAAAGCTGCCTTAAACATTCACGTGCAGTTATTTGTGTGTGTGGACATAAGTTTTTGATTCACTTGGGTGAATACCTGGGAGCAAAATACATGGATTGCATAGTAAGACCTTGCTTAGCTTTAAGAAACTGCTAAAAATTGCCTTCCATCATGGCTTAATCATTTGGCATTCATACCAGTAATGAAATAATTTTCTGTTGCTTCATATCCTAACATTCAGAATCAATACTTTTAAACGTTTTGTCCTTCCTAAAATGTGTGTAGTGGTATTTCACTGTTGTTTAATTTGCAATTATCTAATAACATTTGATGTTGAGCACCTTGCCACATGTCACTTGAGATCCTACTATTTAGATAGTTTTAAGACCTGGGTTTGGTGACTTGAAAGTGTATCTTACAAGTGTATCTTACAAGTTGATCCTAGACAGAGTTTTTGACACTATAGATTTGAATTGATCTGTGCCATGTGATTGGGTCCTTGAAGTGAAACTTGATGAACAAAGAGGCTTAGATACTTTAAAGTCCAAACATCCAGGGACAAGTATTGTATACTAGGAAATATACTTATGTTGATTTCAGTGAACATAGCATATTCCTAAGCCTTCAGTTTTAGAAACTCCTCAAAAGTGCTTGGGGTCCACAGAAACTGGGAGAGTCACAAAACTTCCTAAGCTAAAGTACTTTCCAATGCGTCATTTGTTTCAAATAGTATGGCCTCTTCAATTTAATAAGATCTACAAAAACAAACAAACAAAAACCAAAAAAACCCACAAACCAAAAAAAACACATAAAATTATTTTTTGAAAAATAGAAAATCAGTATGATTAGAGCAGTAGTCATAAAGTGGCAATATTTTGACAAAAAATTATGTACAACAACCCTCACCCTCTTTTCCTTATTGTGTTAACATTGTTTAAAGAAAAGCAGCAATGCATATGAACACAGTTCAAAGAGGAAAATAGATTAAATAAGAGTCAGGATTGCAAATTAAAACATTTTCTGCCTGATAAATGAACAATAGCTTCAGGGAATCATGTACATAAAAGTTTAGTGACCTTGCCTCACTCAGCCTACCAGGGAATTTTTCCTACACTACAGCTCTCTATGTATGCCCTAAAGTACTGCTATCTCTAGAATATAGTTGTCTCAATTTTCACAAACTGTCAGAAAATGAGATACACTTTTTCTCTTTATATTTATGGGTAACTAAAATTCCCGAGGGGATGAATTACTCAAAGTAGTTAAAGATGGTAAGACAAGAAGCAATGGTCTGAAACATGAAGAGAGAATGTTTAAGCTAGATAAAATGAAAAAATTTTTAGTCATGAGGTCAATGAGGCAATCAAATAAGTACCCAGGGAAGTAGTCAAGATACCATCACCAAACACTGTTCAGTCTCAAGGAAAAATTAAGATGACAAACACTCTGGATGGGAGAACTGAAAATCATATTTTTAAGCAAGGAATAAATAATCAATTATTGGTAACCCAATATGCAGTTTTTGAATAGTTAGCCTATGCAAAAATGTTAATTCCAATTGAGGAAGATTAAAATATCACATTTTAAGATTTATAGATGTATGGAATATTGATTTCTAATGAAGAATACTTATAGCCTTGTTGGGTGACCTTAAAAAATATAAATAGTTAAAGTACTTTAAACACGTCATTTATCTAGCAGCACATAGTAATATATATGAATATTTGATACACATATTTCTCTGAAAAATGGCAAGCTATTTCTTAATTGCCATTAATCCTGCCATTCTATATTTTCTAGTTTTCCCTATTGTATTTAATGCTGTTCAACACAGATAATTAATGGAACATGCATTATTTTTACAGATTAATTTCCTGATCCTATAATAATTAGATATAAATACTATATTTGAAAAATCTATGCTATACAAGTAATGTAAACTGCACTTTATCTATAGGTTATATTATATAAAATTAAAGTAAAATTTGTGATATAATTTATAAACAAATCACTGTTATTGTTTAAATTGCACAGTTTGCTATGTTTTAGTATATGTATATGCCTTGAAACAATCACTACTAGAGTCAAGATAATGAATATATCCTTCAAATTCCAAAATGCTCTTTTGTAATCCCATCTTCCTATTCTCCCCAATCCATACTCCTTGCTAGACAATCATTGGCCAGATTTCTCTCACTACAGATTAATTTGAATATTTTTAAATTTTATATAAATGGAATCATAAAGTATATACTCTTTCTTCTCTGTCTACTTTCACTCAGCATAATTATTTAGCAAATCATTCATATTGTTGAGTGAATCAAGAATAATCCATTCCTTTTTATTGTTGAATAGTGCTCCACTATATAGACAGATTATCAACTACTTGTCCTTTGATCTACTCATGAATATTTTGGCTATGTTAGCAATTTGGAGCTACTACAAATAAGGCTTCTGTGAATATACTTGATAAAAGTCTTTGTATATGTATAGGCTTTCACTAATTTTCAGTAAATAATTTGAACTAGAATGACTGAATCCTACATGTATAGTTTTAGAAAACTGCCATGCTATTTGTAAAAATTATGATTTTACATTCCCACAAGCAATGGGACAGTCTTGCATGGAAGTTATTTTAATTTTGCCCATTTTACAATGAATGTAGAAGTATATAATGACAAATGGTTTTCACTGTCTTTATGTGCATATTTGCAACTTATGTATCTTCTTTCATGAAGTGTCTGTTCAACTATTTTGCACGTTTAATGGCTTATAGGTTGCCAAGTATATATGACTCAGACTGATGTTTTGTAAACTTTCTTAGTGTCTTTCCAATAGCAAAACTTCTTTTTATTTTTTTAATTAAATTTAATTTTTGTAATTTTAGATTCAGAGGGTATAAGTATGTGTTTGTTAGATGGATACATTGTGTACTCATGGTAATTGGGATTCAGAACCTCTTAATATTGATAAAATTCTATTTTTCATTTTTTAAAAATTTTATAGATGAATTATTTTGGTACCTAAAAATTATCAAGCTCAAGATCATAAAGAATCTTCTGCTAAGCATTTTCTAGAAATTTTATGTTTTAGGTTTTGCACATAAATATATCACCCATTTTGAGTTAATTTTTGTATATTGTAAGAAGTATATGTCAAAAGATTTTTTGTTTATTGCATGTGTTTTCTGACTCTTTTAACATCATTCACTGAGGGGCTACTTTACTTCAAAAATTTGCCTTTTTACTTTGTAAAAAATAAGTTAACCATCTATGTGTTGATCTATTTTTTGACTCACTATTGTGTTCCATTGATCTATTTGTCCAACTTTATCATAGTACTCACTGTCTTGATTACTGTTGCTTTGTAATAAGTCAGCTTGTCAGCATCTGCACAAAGACAACAAGAATTCTCATTGGACTTACACTGAATCAATATGGGAAACATTTTCTTTTTACCTTAAGTATTCCAATACAAGAATGTTTCCTATCTCTCCATGTTTTTAAATCTTCCTTCTTTAATTTCTTAGGTGGTGATTTTACCAATAATATAAATTTTTTAAACTTTTTCCTACAACTTTATCTTTTTCAAAATTTTATATTTTGAAATATAAAATTGCAACTTGGGTCTCTCAAAAAGCAGATTTTGAGCATATTTGTATGGCAGACATTTACTAGAGAGTGCTTTGGGAATTAATTTTTTTTTTTTTTTTAAAAGAGAAGGATGCAGAACTGGACAAAGGAAGGAATCAATTTGGATTTAGTCTCAAAGACTCAATTACTGTGTAGGCTTTTATGAAAATAAATATTTTATTTGCCAAAGAAAATTGCTATGGGATATTTTCTCCAATTAATAACATGATGCTATGAATCATACCTTAAATATAAGCAGGCTGAAATCTCTATTGACTCACATAGGCAATATTTACAGGAGCACTCAGATATAAGGCTTAAAAAACAATTACTTCAAAATAGCATTATATATATAGTTTAAATACTTACATAGATAAAGAATGGTGTTATGACAAATTCCTTCAAATACGGAATATAAATAAATACATTTTTAAAATAAGTATCAAATAGAGAGTTTATCATTAAATTATAAAATAGGGGTTCAATGGTAGATTTCAACTACTAGTAGAATCAGTGAACTTGAAGATAGATTAATAGAAATTATGCAATCAGAAGAACCAGGAGAAAAAATAATTAAGAAAATGAACATAGCCTCTGAGAAATGTGGGATAATATTAAGTACACCATCATTTTTGTACTCACATTAGAGCACTCACATGAAAGGAGAGAAAATGAAGCAGAAAAATAGTTAAAGAAATAATAGCAAAATCTTTTAAAATTTGATTAAAATATTCCTCTATAGAACCAAAAATCTCAAAGAACTCCAAGTAGCATAAATATAAAGAGAGTAACACCTATACACATTATAGTAAAAATATTGAAAGACAATAAAAATTGTCAAAGTAAAGAAAGAATAAATCTTTATAAAAGCTTATTTATTTATTTATTTTTGAGTTGGAACCTCACTTGGTCACCCACACTGGAGGGCGGTGGCACACTCACTGACACCGCAGCCTTGACCTGCTGGGCTCAGGCAATCCTTCTTACTCAGCCTTCCATGTAGCTGGATCTACTGGCACACACCACCACATCAGCTAATTTTTTGATTTGTTGTAGAGACAAAGTCTCATCAAGTTGTCCAGTCTGGTCTCGAACCCTAGGTTTCAGGTAATCCTCTCACCTCCACCTCCCAAAGTGCTGGGATTACTGGCAACAGCCACTGTGCCCATCTATAAAAGTTATTTTAAAAGTTCAGCAGTATTGAAGGATACAAGACCAATATACAATTATTAGTTGTTTGTTTATCTACAGAAGTAATGAACAACCTGAAAATAAAGTTAAGAAATCAATTATATTTTCAATAGCACCAAAAATAATAAAATATTTAGAAATTAATTTTGCAAAATAGTGTAAAATGTGCACTAAAAACTATAAAACATTGCAAAAATTGATGAAAATCAAAATAAATTTAAAGACACCCATGTTTATGATTTGAAAGAGTAAATATTGTTAAGTTGGAGATACTCCCCAAATTTATTTACAGATTCATTGTAATTCTATCAAAAATCTCAAATGCCCCATTATACATGAATTGACAAATGTTTCTTTAAAAAAATGCACATGGACATGCAGAGGAATCAGTGAGACAAAATAATCTTAATAAAAAGTATAGAGTCGGGAGAGCTACAATTCTCAATTTCAAAGATTACTGCAAAGTTACAATAAAAATGTAATACTGCCACAGAGTAGACATATACCAATGGAACTGAATTGAAAATCGAGAAATATGCTCATACATTTATGGTCAACTGATTTTTAACAAAAGTGACAATCACATGGGAAAAATGATTTTGAAACGACTATTTATCAACATGCACAAGAATGAATTTGGAAACCTGCCTTCTACCATTTAGAAATATTACCTTAAGATGAGTGAAAGTTTTAAATATAAATATTAAAACTATACAATTATTAGAAGGAAACATAATGTAAATTTTCATGACCATGAACTAGACAACAGTTTCTTAGGTGACATCTAAAGCATAAGTAGCCAAAGGAAAAAAAGAAAATAGACCAATTGAACTTTATTGAAATAAAAACATTTGTGTATCAGAGGACACGATTAAGAAAGTGAAAAGACGAATTGGAGAACGAGAGAAAATATTTTCACATAATATATCTGACAACATCTGATATAATATACATGATTTTATATTTATTCTGAATATATAAAAAACTACCTGCAAGTCAACAAAAGATAAACAACTTTGTTAAAACCTAGGCAAAGTCCTTGCATATCTCCAAAGAAGACATACAAATGGCTAACAAACACATTAAAAAGTCCAACATTGCTGGGCTTGGTGGCTCAGCCTGTAATTCTGTGCCTTTGGGAGGCTGAGATGAGTGAATTGCCTGAGCCCGCCTAGGTGGCGAGACCTCATCTCTACAATTAATCAAAATATCAGCCGGGTGTGATAGCGCATGTCTGTAATTCCGGCTACTCGGAAGGTTGAGGCAGAAGGATTGCTGGATCCCAGCAGGTCGAGGCTGTGGTGGCCAGGAGCGGCCACTGCACTCCAGTCTGGGTAACAGAGTGAGACTCCAATTCAAAAAAAAAAAAATCCAACATTATTAATTACTAGGAAAATGCAAATCAAACCCATAATGACATTCACAGTCATTAGGATGTCTAATTTAAAAAAAAAAAAAAAGGAAAATAGCAAGTGTTGACAAAATGTGGAGAAATTGGAACCCTGATACATTGCTGGTGGAAATGTATAATTGTACAGTTGTGTAAAAGAATTTGGCAGTTCCTCAAAAAACTAAATATAGAGTTGCAATAAAGACTGAGCAATTCTCCTAGGTATACGAGTATAACCAGGATATTTGACAAAATATATTCACAAAAATTTTGTATGAGTGTTTTCAGGAAACTTACAATGATCAAAAAATGGAAACAGCTCAAATGTCTTATGAATGGATAAATAATATGTGGTAATCTGTAAAATGGAATATTATTCAACTATGTAAAAATAAAGGACTGAAGCATAATGATAAATGGGCAAATTTTGAAAACATTATACAGAACGAAAGAGGCCAGTAACAAGAGGCCATTTATTATATAATTTTATCAACATAAAATATAAAGAATAGGCAAGTACATATAGATTAGTTATGTACAGACAGTGGTTGTCAGGTGAATGTAATGGCAAGTGATTGCTATTGCATGTGGAATTTCTCTTCCAGTAAACATGTTTCTGGAATTACATGGTGGTGATGCTTGTACCATATTGTTAATACACTAGAAAACCCCACCAAATTGTACACTTTAAAATAGTGAATTTGATAGCATGTGAATTTTATATCAACAAAAAAGAAAAGAAAAATAACTGAATACTTAAGGAAAATATTATAACAATCTGTTTTGTAATTTAGAACATTTAAGATGCAAAATGTATGACCAACAATATTATAAAGGCCATAGGGAGGAAAATTTAAGTATCTTGTTTAAGTTTCCTGTAGTACACATAAGATGATATATCAAATAGGTTTAAACTATAAAAAATTACCTAATGAACCAAAAGGAGAAACAAATAGGAATAAAAAATACCAAAAATATGGCAGAAAAGTGAAAAAAGTAGAATAAAAAAGCAGATAAGATAAATTGAAAAAAGGACATAGCAAGTTTGTAGGTTTAAATACAGATTTCTCAATAAGCTCTTCAAAGTAAAATTTTTAACACTTATTGAAAAGTAGAAATTTTATGACTGGCTATGAAAGCAAAACATGGAAACATTTTGTATATACATAGATACAAGGAATGAATGAGTTACCAAAAAAGGGGAGAGATAAAAATTTTAATAAATATATTTTGACAATCCTAATTAAAAAGGAGAGCTACTGTAGTTTTATTAATATCACACAAAGAAGAATTCAGAATACCAAACAGTTGATAATGATAAATGGGTCAATTCAAAGCTAAAATAAAAAAATTTAAACATTGATGCCTTTAATAAAAGCACAAAGTGAAACAAAACTGGGAGATAACAATCCTTACAGGATAAATAGACAAATTAAATTATATTCAGAAATCTAAACACTCTCAATAATTTATAGAACAAGAATAGAGAGAATCAATAAGTGTACAGATGATTTGAATAATGAATATTAATATTTATTAAACACTCTTGTCAACAACAGCAAAATGAACATTTATAGCAAAAGCACCCAAAATAGACCATTATCTGAGTCTGCATATGTAAATACATTTCAGAACATTCATACCATGTTAGATATGCTCTTTGGTAACATGAAATTAAACTAGAAATGAACTACAGAAAATTATATGGAGAACAAAAATATTTGCAAACTAAATAACACACAGAAAAAGAAAACACCACTGGTCAAAAAAAAAATTACAAGGAAAGTTATAAAGGATATCACGTTGAATGAATATAAGAACAGCAAAATAAATTCGTGGGAAGTAATTAAACAGTACTTAGAAAAAAATTATCTCAAAATCATGGAGTCAGTTACCATTTCAAACAACCACCCAGAGGAAAATTCGTGAAACTAAAATTTGGTCCATGGGAAGATTAATAAAATTGATAAACTAACAGCCAGAATAAAAAAAAATACACATCTTACAAATAACATGAATGAGAAAGGTGACATCACAACAGATTTTACAAATATTAAAAAAGATAATGAAAGAATACTAAGCATAACTTCATTACAGTAAGTTCTAAAACATATCAAATAAACAAACTCCTATAAAGATAAGAAGTACCAAAGTCTCCCAAGAAGAAATAGATAACCTCTCTCTCTCTCTCTCTCTCTCTCTATATATATATATATATTTAAAAATTGAATAGAAACACACACAAACACAAATCTCAGACTTACATGTCTGCACTATTGAATTCTACAAAACATCTCAGTAAAAGATAATACTAATTTTACACAAACATTTCCAAAAAATTTGCTGAGGAAAGAACATGTTTCAGCTCATCCTATGACATTAGAATTATCCTAGTATAAAAAGTAGGGGGAAAAAAGACTAAGAAAATTAAACTGCAACACAAGATTTTCCATAAATATAAATGCAAACATTTATTTGCAAATTTTAGCAAGTTAAAGTCAACAATATTGATTGATTGATTGATTGAGTTGGAGTCTCCTCTCATCCAGACTGGAGTGCAGTGGCTGCTCCCGACCACTGCAGCATCATCTGCTGGGCTCCCGCCATCCTTCCGCCTCAGCCTTCCAAGTAGCTGGAACTACAGGCACGTGCTACCACGCCTGGCTCATTTTGATTTATTGTAGAGATGAGGTCTCACCAAGTTGCCCAGGCGGGTCTCGAACCCTCGGGCTCCAGCAGTCCACTCACCTCAGCCTCCCAAAGGCGCGGGATTACAGGCTGAGCCACTGAGCCCGGTTTAACAATATTTAATAACAGTAAATAATGACCTAATATAATCTATCCCAGGAATGAAGTGTTGGCTTACATTCCAAGTCAGTCAATATAAACTGCCAAGTTAATGTCCTAAAAATGAGACACAAACAACCAAAGAATATAATGATCTTAGTAGACTCAAAAGAAGCATATGAAAAAAATCTAACATTTCCTTTCTTTGTAGCACATACCATAAATTATAAATAGAAGAAAATGTCTTCAAACCCACACTAAAAGACTATGAGAAGCTGGGCTTGATGGCTCAGCCTGTAATCCCGCGCCTTTGGGAGGCTGAGGTGAGTGGATTGCCTGAGCCTGAGGGTTCGAGACCCGTCTGGGCAGGGAGACTTCATCTCTACAATAAATCAAAAAATTAGCCGGGCATGGTAGCACGCACCTGTAATTCCGGCTACTTGGAAGGCTGAGGCGGAAGGATCTCCGGAGCCCAGCAGGTCGAGGCTGCAGTGGCCGGGAGTGGCCACTGCACTCCAGTCTGGGCGACAGAGTGAGACTCCAACTCAAAAAAAAAAAAAAAAAAAAAGACTATGAGAAACATACCTTTAACATCATACTTTCTGGTACAAAGCAAGAGAAGCCATAAAGAGAGCAGGGAGACAGCCCACAGAATGGGGGAAAAATATGTGCCAACTGAATATCTGACAAAGGCCTAACATCTACAAGGAATTCAAACCTGTCAAAAAGAAAAATCAAACAGTTCTATTAAAAAGTATGCACATATATGATAGACACTTCTCAAAAGGTGACATATGAGCAGCCAACAGATACATGAAAAATTGTTTAGCCTCACTAATCATCAGAGAAATGCAGATTAAAACCGCATTGAGGTACTACCTAACTCCAATCAGGATGACCATCACCAACAACTCAAAAAATAACAGATGCTGGAAAGGATGCAAGGGAAAGGGATCACTTCTATGCCGTTGGTGGGAGTATAAACTAGAACAACTTCTGTGGAAAATGGTGTGGCGATTCTTAAAAGATCTAAAAATCCACCTTCCATATGACCCAACAATTCCTCTTCTGAGAATATACCTGGAGGAACTCAAATCACTCTATGAGAAAGATACCGCACATGTTTATTGCAATATTATTCACAATAGCAAAAACATAGAACCAACTGTACTGCCCATCAAAACTGGACTAGAGTTAAAAAAATGTGGTATACATACACAATGGAATACTACGCAGCCATAAATGACAAAAGTATGAACTTTGCAGCAACTTGGGTGGACTTAGATTCTATAATACTCAGTGTTCTAGCACAGAAACAAAGAACGGAATACCATATGTTCTCACTCATAAGCAGACCCTGAACAATTATTATACTATAAGAAAGGGATTGGAGGGAAACTGCCAGTGGAAGGAGGTAGTACACTTCATCAGTAAAGGTACCTGATCTCAAACCAGGTGAAATGGGGACCAAAGTGAAACCCAAACTTTACCTGTAAAATGAGCATTTGTATACCTAACCCTGAATTGAAACCCACATTTTACAAATAAAAATTTAAAAAAATAAAATGAAAGAAAATAAAAGAAAATCTGAGGATTTTTTTGTAAATTCAAGAACAAGGTAAGTATGAGCACTCAGCATTTCTGCAAACATTGTACTGAGTGTTCTTGACAATATAATATGGTGAGGAAAAAAGCCATTCCACTCATAAGCAAAAAGCTAAAATTGTAATTTTTGCTAGAAGTGAATTTAGCAAATTTGAACAAACAAGATCAATAGACTAAAATCCATTGCAGAGATTTCTATGTAATAACAACATACAAATATAAATTCTTTTTTGAAATAATGAAATCTATTTCAATTTTTTGGAATTTATTTAATGTTAATGTATGACCAAGCTTGTGGACAAACTCAGAGTATGATCAGATGTGCAGATGAGAAGAATGCCAATTCTGTAATTGTGGGGTGGAGTGTTCTGTAGATGTCTATTAGGTCTTGTTGATCAATTGTCTCATTTAAGTCCAGAATTCTTTATTAGTTTTCTACCTCAATGATCTGTCTAAAGCTGTTAGTGGGGTAACGAATTTCCCTACTGTGATGTTGTGGCTGTTTATGTCTTCTCTTAGGTAAAGTAGCAACTAATTATATAGCTGTATTCTCCAATTTTGGGTTCGTTTAAGTTTAAAATAGATATTCTTCTTGTTGAGTTGAGCCCTTTCACATTATGTAGTACCCTTCATTGTCTTTTTTCTTTTTACTTTCATTACTGTAAAATCTGTTCATCTGATATAAGAATAGCAACCTTCCTGACCACAGCAGAATACAACTAGATATCAACACCAAGAAGAATCCTCAAAAACACACAAATAAATGGAAATTAAACAACTTTGTACCTAAACAATTTTTGGGTAACCAACAAAATCAAGACAGAAGTAAAAAAAATTATTTGAAACAAATGAATATAAAGACACAACATAGAAAACCTCTGGGATGCTGCCAAAACAGCATTGAGAGGAAAATTTATTGCACTGCACTCCCACATCATGAAAGTAGAAAGATCTCAAACAATCTAATGTCTCACCTAAAGGCACTAGAAAAACAGGAACAAACTAAAACCAATCCAGCAGAAGAAAATAACCAAAAATCAGAGCAGAATAAACTAAACTGAGACCACAAACAACACACAAAGGAAAGAGTAAAAAAGCTGGTTCTTTGAAAGGGTAAACAAATGTGACAAATCCCTGGTTGAGTTGAGAGTAAGAGTGAGAGCAAGAGAATCCACTTAAAAATGAAAAAAGCAACATTACAACTGATCCAAAAGAAAAATAAAAGATGATTATAAACATCTGTATTTGTGCAAACCAGAAAATCTAGAGAAAATGGATAAATTCCTGGAAACACACAAGTTCTCAAGATTGAAACAAGAAGAATGAAACTGACCAGATCAATACAATCCATAAAATTGAAATATCTTAGACCGTCATTCCAAGTGAATTAGCACAGAAACAGAAAACTGATTAATGCATGTTCCCACAAGTGGGAGCTAAACACTGAATACACACAAGCATGAGGATGAGAACAACAGACATTGGTGACTTCTAAAGAGGGGAGGCAGAAGGGAAAGAAGAGAAGAACATGATGAAAAACTACCCATCGCGTATCATGCCCACCACCTGAGTGATGGCCTGAATAGAAACCTAGAACTCACTATCACACAATATACCTATGTAATAAACCTGCACATGTACCTTTTGAATCTAAAGAAATTTTTAAAAATTATTAAAAAATAAGAAATTTGTATGAAAAAGTAATAACATTTAAAGTGGCACTAAATAAAAGACATACTTTGAACAAAAATTGGAATGGTGCAGGATCTGTGCCTTACTAAACTTATTAAATCATAAATAAATGGAGAGATACACAATTTTTATGTATTGGAAGACTCAATAATATAAAGACCTCACTTCTCCCCTAATTGATCTATAGATTCAATGCAATCACAATTAAATTCCTAGAAGCATTATTCTGGAAAATGACAATATACTTTAAAAATATATATGGAAATGAATAGTATTAAAAATAGTCAAAGCACACTTGTAATATAAGAATATATTGGGAAGACTTAACACTCTTTGATTTCAAGACATTACAGAGCTACAGTAATCAAGACAGTATAGTACTGGCATAAAGATAAACATGAATGGAACATAATAGATAATTCAGAAATAGATAAATACAAATATGATCATTAATTTTTGATAAAGTGGTCAAGATAGCTTGATGGGAAAGTAAACTTCCTTTCAACAAATTCTGCTGAAACAATTGAACATATGCAAAATAAGAATCTCAGTAGTTACTGTGCACCATATATAAAAACTAACTGAAAATGAGCATAGATTCAAATATATGTACTAAAATTATACAATTCTCAAACGAATAGAAAAAGTAGTAATTTTTGGTTAGAAAAATATTTTCTTTTTTTTATTAATCAATATTTTTTATTATGGTTTTGTGGGGTACAGTTAAGGGTTAGGTGTACAATTATGTTTCATTCAGGCACCCGGTTGATAAGAGGTGTTTTCCCATCCCCAGACAGATATTTGCTACTGTTAATCCCATGCCCCTCCCCCCCCATAGTTTCCCAGTACCATCAGTCATTTTCTTATACTATTAAATTGGATGTTCAAGGTCCATTATATGAGTGAGAACATGTGATATTCGGAACTTTGTTTCTGTGAGAGTTCACTCAGTATTATAGACTCTAGTTCCATCCAGGTTGCAGCGAAATTCATGATTTTGTTCTTTTTTATGGCTGCATAGTATTCCATCATGTATATGTACCACATTTTTTTAATCCAGTCCTCTTTTGATGGGCAGCATGGTTGTTTCCAGGTTATTGCTATTGTGAACAATGCTGCGATAAACATACGTGTGCAGGTATCTTTTTTATAGAGTGATTTGTGTTCTTCAGGGTATATTCCCAGTAGGGGGATTGCAGGGTCATATGGAAGGTCAATTTTTAGAGCTTTTAGGAATCGCCACACTGCTTTCCACAGAGGTTGCACTAGTTTACACTCCCACCAACAGTGTAGAAGTGTCCCTTTTCACCACACCCTCTCCAGCAGCTGTCATTTTTTGAGTTGTTGATAATTGCCATTCTGACTGGAGTTAGGTGGTATCTCAGTGTGGTTTTGATTTGCATCTCCCTGATGATTAGTGAGGTTTTCTAAAGTGGACAAAAAAAGTATGAACTGTCACAGAAAAATTTCAAACATGATACTTCATCTAAATTAAAAACTTTATTTTTTTTTTACTTTAATTATAAGATATGGGGTACAAGTTAGGATTTGGTATATAAGTACTTTATGCAGGTGAAGTTTTGGCCTCTAACTGGTTCTCCTCCACCTGGTTTAGAATCAGGTGTCCTTTGTGTTGTTATGTGTCCCCTCTCCCCTGGCAGTGCCCTGTGACTACCTGCCAATCCCTCCTTTGTGCCACTGTGATAAATGTTCAGGTCCTACTTATGAGTGAGAACATGTGGTATTCGGTTCTTCATTTCTGTGATAGATCACTAAGTATGATTGTGTCCAGCTCCATTCAATTTGCTATGAAGTTCATGATTTTGTCCTTGTGTATGGCTGCATAATATTCCATAGTGTATATATGCCACATTTTTTAAAATCCAGTCTATGGACAGCATGGTTGGTTCTATGTTTTTGCTATTGTGAAAAGTGTGACAATAAACATGAATGTGCAAATATCTTTTTTTGTAGAATGATTTGTATTCCTCTGGGTACATTCCCAAAAGGGAGATTTCAGGATCATGTGGAAGTTCAATTCTTAGTTTCTTTAAAAATTGTCATACTATTTTTCATAAAGCTTGGGCTAGTTTGCATTCCCACCAACAGAGTAGAAGCATCCCCTTTTTTCCACACCCACACCAACATCTGTTGTTTTTTAATTTATTAATGATAGCCATCCTTACTGATGTTAAGGTGACATCTCAGTGTGGTTTTGACTTGCATTTCTCTGATAATTAGTGATACTGAGCATTTTTTCATATATCTGCTGGCTGCTCATATGTCTTTTGAGAAGTGTTTACTTATGTCCTCTGCCTATTTTTTAATAGGGCTGTTTTAAATACTTTAATCGTTAAAAGTCACCTTTATGATAGTAAAAATGTAAACCTTTTCCTGGAAGAACATATTTAAAAACATATATTTACTAAAAAATACATGTAAAAAATATAAAGCACTCTTGCTACTCAATTATAAAAGGACAAAGAATCTATTAAATGACCAAATTGTTTGAACAAACATTGCATGAAAAAAGACATGTGAAGAACAAATAGAAACATAAAAAGGTGCCCACCATTAGGAAAATGCAAGTACATTCCAACTAGAATGACTAACATAAAGAAAACTTCAAATACCAAATGTTGGAATTGAAGTAAAGCAACTGAGTCTCTCATACACTCTAGTGGAATATAAAATTATACACTTCAAAAAATACTTTTTAAACTTCTTAGGAAGTAACTTTCCTACATAATGGACATTCCACTCCAAAGTTTAGTTAAGAGAATTAAAGGTATCTATTCATGTAAAGACTTGTACACAAGCCTGGCTTGGTGGCTTAGCCTGTAATCCCGCGCTTTGGGAGGCTGAGGTGAGTGGACTGCCTGAGCCCACGGGTTCGAGACCCACCTGGGAAACTTGGCAAGACCTCATCTCTACAATAAAATCAAAAAATCAGCCGGGTATGGTAGCGCGCGCCTGTAATTCCGGCTACTCGGAAGGCTGAGGCGAAAGGATCTCCGGAACCCAGTGGGTCGAGGCTGCAGTGGCCGGGAGTGGCCACTGCACTCCAGTGTGGGCGACAGAGTGAGACTCCTACTCAAAAACAAAAGACTTGTACACAAATGTTTATAGCATTTTATAAGAGCCTCAAACTGCCAATAGCTTTAATTTTTAACAGTATGTGATTTATCTATGCGATAGCAAAGTTCTGAGCCATAAAAGACAACAAAATATTGAAGCATACATTAATGTATAAATATACATTAATATGGATGAAACATACATTAATATGGATGAATCTGAAAATACTCCTGAGTGAAAGAAGTCAGACATTTCTCCAATATACATTCTCTATGATTACTTTTATATAAAATTCCAGAAAACACGAATAATAAAGTGACAGAGGCAATTCAGAGGTTGCCTGGAGATAAGATAACTCTGAGTGGAGAAAGGAATTTAAAAATGGGTACATATATACGATGAATATTACACAGCAAAAGAAGGACAAAATTGTGGACTTTACAGCAACTTGTATGGTTTTAGAGTCTATAATACTCAGTGATCTATCACATCACAAAAACAAAGAACTGAATACGCATGATCTCACTCATGTGAACCCTGAACACTTATCATAATACCATAAGAAAAGGATTGGCAGAAGTTGGAAACTGCCGGGGGAGTGGGTACACAACATCAATCAAGCCAGGCAAAGTGAGGACCAAAAAAGAGGCCCAAATTTTACCAGTACAATGACCCATTTGCATACCCAACCCTTACTTGTACACTACATCATTAAAATAAAATAAAATAAAGAGAAAGAGAAAACTTTGTTTTGGGGGTAGGGGTTGGAGTTCATTATCTTGATTTTGGCAATAGTTTCACAGGTGCATACTTATGTCAAAACTAATTAAATTGTATACTTTAACTATGTTTTGTATATTGTACATCAAGTAATTATACTTCAATAAAGATCAGAGAAGATATAAAATTTCAGTGGTAATATTTTTACTTTAAACCTTAACTATAAAAATATGTAACTATTGAAGTATTATAGCTAAAGGGTGGATAAGAAACCTTGACTAATAAGCCTAGTTTTGATAGCTTTAGTGTCACTTTGACACTGAATTAACATAGCATGAATATTATTGTGTTCTAATTCCTTTATTGCAAACACACTGAAATAGTTGTGAAAGGGATTCTAATGGTTATTATACACAGAAACAGCTTATGTAAAAATAACATTTTCTTTGCTATCCTTCAATGCTTTGCTTCTCCTTTTGATGCCAGTTCATTGCCAAGTGTTCAAAAGAAAACCTTTACATTATAGTATTAAACAGAATATAATCAACACAATAATCTAACTGATAGTTAAAAAGACCTTTTCAGTCGGGCTCAGTGGCTCAGCCTGTAATCTCGTGCCTTTGGGAGGCTGAGGTGAGTGGATTGCCTGAGCCTGCGGGTTCGAGACCCGCCTGGGCAGCGAGACCTCATCTCTACAATAAATCAAAAAATCAACCAGGCATGGTAGCACATGCCTGTAATTCCGGCTACTTGGAAGGCGGAGGCGAAAGGATCGCCGGAGCCCAGTAGGTCGAGGCTGCGGTGGCCGGGAGCGGCCACTGCACTCCAGTCTGGGCGACAGAGTGAGACTTCAACTCAAAAAAAAAAACAAAAAAAACAAAAAACCTTTTCACAGTTTCATTCATGGCAGACTATTTTATTTATTTTTCTTTATTTCAATATCTTTAGGGGCTACAAATACTTTTATTACATGGATGCATTTTATAACAGTGAAGAAGTCTGGGCTTTAGTGTACCCACCACTCCCACCCGTGCCCATGTTACCTAACAGGTGATTTTTCATTACTCCACCTCTTCCTACCCTTCCCCTTATGAATCTTCGATGTTCATTATACCATTCTATATGCCTTTGCAGATTCTTAGTTTAGTTCTCATTTATAAGTGAGAACATTGATGTTTGTTTATCTGTTCCCGTATTAGTTGATTTAGGATGATGTTCTCCAATTTTATCCAAGTTGCTGCAGAGTACATTATTTCATTATTTTTTATGGTTTAATAGTGTTCCACAGTTGATGGGTGGATAGACAGAGAGAGACATATAACATATTTTCATTATCCACTGATTAGTTGATGGGCATTTAAGGTGATTTGACATCTTCGCAATTGAGAATTGTGCTGTGATAAACATATGAGTGCAGGTTTTTAAAAATTTTTTTAATTATGATCTAATTTTTGGTGGGTAGATACCTAGTAGTGGTACTGCTGGATCAAATGTTTGATCTACTTTTAGTTCTTGTGAAAAATTGCAACAATTTCCATAGAGCTTGTACTAATTTTCACTCCTAATAAACAGTGGGAAATCATTCCATTCCCACCACGTCTGTGCCAGCATCTACTGTTTTTTGGTTTTTCAACGATTTCACTGTGGCTTTAACTTGCATTCTCCTGATGATTAGTGATGTTAAGCATTTTTTTGTATGTTTGTTTACAGTTTGTATATCTTGGTTTGAGAGGAATCTTTTCATGTCATTTGCCCACTTTTTAATGGGGTTATTTACTTTTTTCTTGCTGATTTCTTTGAGTTCTTTTTAGATTCTGGATATTAGTCCTTTGTCAGATATATAGATTGCAATTATCTTATTCCATACTGTATATTGCCAATTTACTCTGTTGATTATTTCTTTTACTGTGCAGAAGCTTTTTAATTTAATAAGTGCTACTTGTTTATTTTTGGTTTTGTTACACTTGTTTTTGGTGTTTTAACCATAACTCTTTTTTTTTTTTTTTTTTTTTTGAGTTGGAGTCTCACTCTGTCGCCCAGACTGGAGTGCAGTGGCCACTCGTAGCCACCGCAGCTTTGACCTGCTGGGCTCCGGCGATCCTTCCGTCTCAGCCTTCCAAGTAGCTGGAACTCCAGGCACGCGCTACCACACCTGGCTAGTTTTTGATTTATTGTAGAGATGAGGTCTCACCAAGTTGCCCTGGTGGGTCTCGAACCCACGGGCTCAGGCAATCCACTCACCTCAGCCTTCCAGGGCGCAGGATTACAGACTGAGCCACCGAGCCCGTCTAACCATAACTCTTTTGCCTAGTCTAATATTCAGAAGAGTTTTTCCTAGGTTTTCTTCTAGGATTTTTATGGTTTCAGTTCTGACACTTAAGTTTTTAATCCATCTTAAGTTAATTTCTGTATATAGTGAAAGGTGGGGATCAAGTTTTATTTTTCTGCCTGTAGCTATCCAATTGTTCCAGCACCAATTTGTTTAATGAGATATTATTTTCCCAGGGTATGTTTTTACCTGCTTTGTCAAAAATCATTTGGTTGTAGGTATTTGGGTTTATTTCTGAAGTCTCTATTCTGTTCCATTGGTGCATGTGTCTGCTCCTGTGTTAGTGCTATGTTTTGGTTACCATAGACTAGTTCTATAATTGGAAGTCAGGTTATGTGATGACTCCAGCTTTGTTCTTTTTCTTAGGATTGCTTTGGGTATTCTGACTCTTTTTTGGTTCCATACAAATTTAAAAATTTTTTTTTCTAATTATGTAAAAAATAACATTGGTAGTTTGATAGGGGTTGTGATGAATGTGTAGATTACTTTGGCTAATATGGTCATTTTAACAATGTTGATTCTTCTAATCCATGAGCACTGGATGTTTTTCTATTTTTTTGTGCCCTCTACCATTTCTTTCATGTGTCTTGTAGTTCACCTTGTAGAGATCTTTCAACTCCTTGATAAAATATATTCCTAGGTATTTTAGCTTTTTGGATGTTATTGTAAATGCAGTTGAGTTATTTATTTGATTCTCAGCTTGGTTGCTATTAATGTATAGCAGTACTACTGATTTGTGTGTGTTGATTTTGTATCCTGGAACATTACCAAATTCATTTATCCAGTCCAGGAGTCTTTTGAAGGAGTCTTTAGAATCCTTTAGGTTTACAGTCATATCATTGGCATACAGAGTTAGTTTGATTTATTCTTTTCCAATTTGGATACTCCTTATTTTTTTTCTTGCCTGAGCACTTGCTAGGACTACCAGTACTATGTTGAACAGGAGTGGTGAAAGTGGGTGTTCTTGCCTTGTTCTAGTTCCGAGGGGGAATGCATTCAACTTTTCTCTGTCTTGAATGACATTGGTGTAGGTTTGTCATAAACAGCTTTCATTATTCTGAGGAATGTTCTCATTATGCCTATTTTGCTGAGGGTTTACATTATGAAGTGATGCTAGATTTTATCAAATATTTTTCTACATTTCTTAAAATGATCATATGATTTTGTGTTTAATTCTGTTTATGTAGTGAATCATGTTTATTGACCTGCATATGTTAAGCCACGCTTGCACTCCTGGGATTAAATCCATTTGATTGTTGTGTATTTTTTTTTATGTGCTGCTGAATTCAGTTTGCTTTTATTGAGGATTTTCATGTCTATGTTTACAAGAGATATTAGTCTGCAGTTTTCTTGTTGTTGTGTCTTTTCCTGACTTTGGTAGCAGAGTGATACTGGCCTCTTAGAGTAAAGGAGTCCATTCTGTTCAATCTTGTGGCACAGTTTAAGTAAAAATGTATCAGTCCCTCTTTGAAGGTCTGGTAGAATTCAGCTGTGAGTACATCAGGTCCTGGACCTCCCCCCCCCCCCACCCAGAGACTTCTAATTATTGTTTTAACCTCGCTACTTATTGTTCTGTTCAGGGTTTCTATTTCTTCCTGATGCAAGGTTAGGGGGTTGTATGTTTCCAAAATTTATCCATTTCCTCTAGATTGTTAGTTTGTTTGTATAGCGGTATTCAGAATAGCACCAGATGATATTTTGAATTTCCATCATATCAGTTATAATGTCTCCATTTTCAGTTCTGAGTTAATTTGAATCTTCTCTTTTAGTTTTTTAATTATTCTAGTTAGTTGTCATTAATTTTATTTATTTTTTCAAATAACCAACTTTTTGTTTCAATGTTCCTTTACGTTATTATATTGGTTCTAATTTCATTTAGTTCTGCTTTATCTTCTTCTTCTTTTTTTTTTTTTTGAGTTGGAGTCTCACTCCATCACCCAGACTGGAGTGCAGTGGCCGCTCCCGGTCACCGCAGCCTCGACCTGCTGGGCTCCGGCGATCCTTCCGCCTCAGCCTTCCAAGTAGCTGGAACTACAGGCGCGCGCTACCATGCCCGGCTAATTTTTTATTTATTGTAAAGATGAGGTCTCGCCAAGTTGCCCAGGCGGGTCTCGAACCCGCAGGCTCAGGCAAAATTTATTCTACTAGTTTTGAGTTTGACTTGTTCATGTTGTTAATTTAAAGTCTATTTTATCTTATATGAGAATGGTTACTCCTGCTCATTTTTGGCTTCCATGTGTGTGGAATATTTTTTCGCACCTCTCTATCTTTAGTCTGTAAGAGTTTTTGCATGTTATTTGGATCTCTAGAAGGCAGCAGATACTTGGATCATGTTTTTACTCATTTGGGCAATCTATCTCTTTTAAATAGGGTCATTGAAATCATTTACATTTAGGGTTAATAATATTATGTAAGATACTGCTGCATTCAGCATGTTGGTTGTTACCTGGTAGCCTTTTTTCTCTATTGTGTTGTTGTTCTATAAGCCCTGTAAGCTTTATAATTTCCAGTGTTTTTCTAGTGATGTGTCTTGATCTTTGCTTCAATATTTACAACTCCTTTGAGCACCTCCTGTAAAACCAGTCTAGTGGTAAAAAAAAATTCCCTCATTTGCTTTTCTCAGAAAGACTATTTCTCCTTTATTTATTTAACTTAGTTTTGTGGAATACAAAAAAACTTTGGCTGACTATTATTCTGTTTGAGAAAGGGCCTCACTTCCTTCTGCTTGTAGAGTTTCTGCTGTGAAGCCTGGTAGTTAGTTTGATAAGTTTACCATGTAAGTCATTTGATGCTTTTGTCTCACTGTTCCTAAAATTATTTCCTTCACATTAACTTTGCATAACCTGATGACTACGATGGGAATTTTTTAAAAACTGGAATTATTCTTTGGAGGGTGAAATCCTTGTAGCACTGGCTTCCCCCAATAGTTAAGTATTCTAGAAATCCATTGGCACCACTGTACTAGTTAGAATTGTTATGAGAGACTGCATTCAGCTCAGTGAATTTTCTGTTTGGAGAGCCATTCGATGTACTTGCCCATATCATGATGGATGATTAATATGAACCACCTGCCTATACCAGCAGTTGTTAACCAAAAGCAGCATGGCCTATGGGCTCCCTATTCACCTAATTTCACCCCAAGTGACTTCTTTGTTTTTGTTTTCCTAGATGAAAATGTCCTCAAAGGGATGCATTTTTACAAATGTGGAAGAAAAGAAACAGAAAATGACAAGCACTAATTGACGAGTTCAAAGACTGTTTTGAGAAGTGAAGAAAGCATCTCGATAGGTGTATTGTATCAAATGAAGAGTACTTTGAAGGTTTTGAAGTTTAAGCATGTCAGAATAAACATACTTTTTAAAATAAATGTATTTTACTTTGTTTTGTGTCCCCTCTCATAAATACCTCAGGATGACCTTTTTGCAATGAATCTTTAGGGGTTCTTTGGATTTGTTGTATCTGATAAATTTCTGATAAGACCAGGAAAGTTTTCCTCCATTATTTCTTCAAATAGGTTTTCAAACCTGTTGTTTTCTCTTTTTGCTCAGGAACATCTAAAATTCTTCAGTTTGGATGTTTTGTGTAATTCCACACTTCTTGGATATTTTGTTCCATTCTCTTTATTATTTTTCTTTATTGTAGTCTGATTGGGTTAATTTGAACACCCTTTCTTTAAGTTCTGAGATCCTTTCTTCTACTTGGTATACAGTTCACTGGTAAAACTTTCCACTGCATATTGTACTTTCCTAAATGAATATTTCATTTTTAGAAGTTTAGCTTATGTTTTTATCATGTTTTTTAAGTGTCTATCTGAAGAATTTTTAATTCATGTCCTGAGTAATTTTTTTAAATTGTTTCTTTTTTTTGAAAAAAAAAATTATTTTAAAGATGTGAGGTACATTTATTTTAAAGATGTGAGGGTTAGGTATACAAATGCTCATTGTGCAGGTACCCTTGTTAATGAGGTATGCGCCCCTCGCCCAGCATATTCTCACTACTGCCAATTTTGCCTTCCACCCGCCCCCAGCAGCTTTCTGCTACAGACAATTCTTTTCTTATAAGTGTTACAATAATTGTTCAAGATCCACTTATGAGTGAGAACATGTGATACTCAGTTCTTCATTTCTGTAATAGGTCACTCAGTATTATAGACTCTAAGTCCATATAGGTTGCTGTGAAGTTCATAATTTTATGACTGCATAATATTCCATCGTGTAAATGTACCACATTTTTTTAATCCAGTCTTCTTTCAATGGGCAGCACAGTTGGCTCCATGTTTTTACTATTGTGAACAATGCTGCAATAAATATACGTGTACAGTTATCTTTTTTCATAGAGTGATTTGAGTTCCTCTGGGTGTGTTCCCAGTAGGAGGATTACAGGGTTGTATGGAAGGTCGATTTTTCAATATTTTAGGATTATCACACTGTTTTCCACAGAGGTTATACTAGTCTGCATTTCTACCAACAGTGTAGAAGTGTTCCCTTTTCCCCACATTCTCTCCAGCATCTGTTGTTTTTTGAATTATTGATGATGGCCATCCTGACTGGAGTGAGGTGGTAACTTGGTGTGGTTTTAATGTGCATTTCTTTGATGACTAGTGAGGTCTGCTTATGAGTTAGAAAATATGGTACCCTGTTTTTTGTTTCTATGATAGATCTCTGAGTATGACAGACTCTTTTTATATTCAACTTTTTTATATTCAAAATTTTTAAAATTTCATTTTGGTTTGGGTCCTTTGTTGAACAGTGAATGTGATTTTGGGGGTGTTAAAGAGCTCTGTTTTTTCATATTGTCAGGATTATTTTTCTGGTTTCTTTTCATTTGAGTAGGTTATTTCTTCTTATTTGAAGTTTGCAGGGGGCTAATGTGAGCTCTCTAGGGTTCCCTTGGTTATATAGCCTTGGTATGGTGAGTTTCTCAATTGCCAGCTATGACAGTGCTTGCAGGATTCCTGCACAGGCTTAAGGCAACCTGAGTGAATAGAGTTGCCAGCTGGGACCTGGGATGACAGCTTCCCAAGAGCTGAGGCATCATATCAAATATAATGGTCTGTACCAGTTGTTGCTGGCCAGATGATGGCACTTGCAGAGAGAGACAGCAGCTATGATGGCTGTGGGCTTTCTGCTTAGCCTATGTTGCTCCAAGAAAATGCCCAGTCAGCCTAGGCAATGGGTGGGACAGTGGGGACTAACCAATTCCCTGTCTGTTTTGAGCCTTGAAGAAGGGTTGTGATGGGGGGCAAAATGCTCAATCACTCCACCTGTGTGCTCGAATGGCTTCCCCAGTAGGGTTTGGGAAGAAGTCCTGATTGCTGGGGTAAAACTTCATGGCAGACAATTTAAACTGTGATTATTTTTATAGACTCCATCTTCATTCCATTTCGTGTTTTTAGTACTCAATGAGATAGTTCAACTACAAGTGAGAAAATGGAAGAAGTAGCTATTAAAGTGTGAATATGGTGGACTGTAAACTTTTGAAATGGAAAAAAGTCAGAGATAGGTGGCAATAAGCTTAAAATAAGATGACTATGAAAAACTGTAAGATAAAACATTCATAAGTTATTCAGAGACAAAAAGCATGGTCTTGAAAACATTAAAATTTACAGAATTTGATTAAGGGTAAGGAACAAATACCAACTATATTTAACCAGTTTTTGACTTATTTTTGTACGGTACACCTTAATATGTAAGTTTGCTTAATTGTGGCTAAATACTGCTGACATAAACATAGTAGAGTTTAAGTAAAACTCAAATTTATCATTAGGAGATAATTTTAGTTGCCTTCTCTCTCTCCCTCTGCATATATGTATTATATCTATAATATCTATTATAAATATGAGAAAGATATTATATCTATAATATTATATATAATTATATATAACACTGGTTTTCTCTCTCATATATATATATGAGAGAGAAAACCAGTGTTGCACCAAGGAAGTATACACATACATATAAACTTACTTCCAAACAAAACTCTGATGTTTTTAAAGGTTTCCACTCTATCTTCAACTTTTCTGAGTAAGTTGTAAAATTATCTTGATTCATTTAAGTCAGTTTATTTTATTCCCCTAGCAACTGATAGTATTCCAGAAATTATCACATGGCAATAATTTGCCCCAGTAAACTTAAGTGAACAATTTACAGTATATTCTGGAGGTGAGGTTTTTTCTTTTTTCTCTTCTCCATTTCTATTACGGGTAAAGAGGAAAACAAAACAAAACCACCTTCACAGACAGAAATCTTGCTACCATTAAGGTTACCAGATCTAGGATGACAGGGAAAAACTGAACTAGGAATGAACACAGAGTTCCTTAAATTTGCTTAATTGTTTCTAACTACTGCTGACATAAACATAGTAGAGTTTAAGTAAAACTAAAGTAAAACTTATCATTAGAAGATAATTTTAGTTGCCTTCTCTCTCTCTCTACATATATATGTATTTGGATTTTTTGTAATATAAAATTAGTCTCAGAGTCTTTTACCAATTTTCTTATTTCAAAACAAAGTTGAAACATTTTGATGAAAATAATGTCTTAGTTGTTGGCCATGTTTTCTTGAAACATTGACAAATTATACATAAGAGTGCTTTTAATTAAAATTTAAACACATGGTTTAATGAATGAATGATTTAATAAGTAAGATCATTTAATTCAATACAATTCACTTTGGGATTTTAGATGAAATCAGTGATGTTTCGAGTGACATGACTATAGATAGGATTTTAAATTTATGCTTAAATAAATTTAATATTAAATATCCAATATTTATAGAAACATGTATTTATTACTTTAACAATGGAGATGATATGATTGTTTACACTAAAATTCATATATATATGATGATACGTAATATATATACATTAGATTAAGTTTTCACTATGTGAAAAATGTTATTTCCAATCATGTGAATATGTCATTTAAAAAAATCAATGTTTGTGTATCTTTTTTTCAGTGATTACTTACCTAACACTGTATATAAGTTTGCAAAAATAAAACTTCCTTAATGAGTGCTTAATTGAGGGCAAATCTCTGTTATAAATAAATCATTAAGAATTGTCGTATGGCCCAATGCTCTACCAAACACATAATAATATTTAATTAATGTAATCAGGTTTATGGTAGGTTTTACAATAAGACCTTAGAGATATCTATTTCTAGTAGATTATAGTTAATAATTTTAATAATTCATGTGACAAATAAAATTTTATAAATTTCTTACCTAAGAGTTAATTTGGTAAGAAGAATTATCACAGAGAAATTAGAGTTAATTGTTTAAGTTCTGAGATGCTCCCTAACAAGAATTCAGTAAAAATCTGTTATTAGATATCTGTTATGAGAGCTTACTTGTTGAATATTTATCTGCTTGTTAATGAAGAGATAGGTGTTTTAATGATTTGATCACATAATGAATATGGATGGCACCTGCTTTAATGACAAGACAATAGTGACTCAAACTTTAAAAAATTGATTTCCTTGGTCAAAACTAAATATCAATAACTTATTTAGATGAATCCATTAAAATTGTGCCACTAAAAATTATTGACATATAAAGAGAAATGATGGTTGAGCTGAGAACTATAGATTTGGAAATTAGGATGTATGTAATTAAATTTGACAAATAGTTAATAACTGAGTAATAAAATACTAAATATTAGAATTTCTTGATATCCATCAAGTCAGAGCCTGTCTAACTCAGATATTGTTTCTTTCATAAATCTCATTTTTATTGAGTTTACTATGGGCTAGAAACTGCTCTAAATGCCAAGAATACAGAAGTAAGGAAATAGTCATGACCTATTCCATTAACTCATGAAGTTTAAAATGTGGTGATAGATTCCATTTTCAATCACTGAGGGTAAAATTTTAATATAGGAACATCATTGTGTGTGATTGAATGAGGCAGAAATTTCTTTAATAACATATTGAGTATATTACCAACTTATATAAAAAACCTCTGTCAGAGTATAAAGTACACTCTCTGTCTCCCAATATTTACACATATATACATTTTTTCAAAAAAAGTTGACTTATTGATATATATTATTGATCTAATAAGAAATCAATTTTACGAACAGACCATTTTGTACTTAAAATACTCTTAAAACTTCCTTTACCTTCCAAGTATATAAGGTTGAATAATTCATGTCCACCCCAAAACTTAGAATGTGATCTTATTTGGAAATAGAATCATTGCAAACATAACTCGTTAAGATGAGGTCATGTTGGATTAGTGTCCCTCCAAAATGGAATGACTGGTGTCCTTATTTAAAAGGTCATATGAAGGCAAAGGGAACATACATGAGGTGAAGGTCATGTGATAACAGAGGCAGAGACTAGAGTGAGGGTCTGCAAGCCAAGAAATGGTTAGGTTTGCTGGCAACCCCTGGAAACTAAAAGAGAGGAATGGAACAGCCTCCAGAAGGAACCAATCAGAAGGAGCCAATCCTACCAACATTTTGATTACAGAATTCTAGCTCTAGAACTCTGAGAAAATAAATTTCTGTTGTTCTAAGTCACCCAGTTTGTGATTTTTACAGCAACCCTAAGAAACTAATATAAAGCTGATACTAAAAATTCCAGTTTTCTATTAACCTCACATAGAAAACATGTTTCTAATCAAGATAAGAATATACTATGGCACATAAAAGTTTTTATTTGTTTAAATAACAAACCTTAAACAACATAATATTCTGCTGTCAATGCCATCATGAAATTCTTTCATTGCCATTGTGAAATAAAATATTTTATTTTATTTTATTTTTATTTTTTATATTTTTATTTTTTGAGTTGGAGTCTCACTCTGTCCCCCAGCCTCGAACTGCTGGGCTCCGGCGATCCTTCCGCCTCTGCCTTCCAAGTCGCCGGAATTACAGGCATGCACTACCACGCCCGGCTGATTTTTTGATTTATTGTAGAGATGAGGTCTCGCTGCCCAGGCAGGTCTCAACCCCGCGGGTTCAGGCAATCCACTCACCTCAGCCTCCCAAAGGTGCGGGATTACAGGCTGAGCCACCGAGCCCGGCTGAAATAAAATAATTTAAACAACATAATAGTCTGCTTTCAATGTCATCATGCAAAGTGATATGTCTATTATTCTTTTCATAGTATAGTTAAATAAAATAAACTTTCAATTATAGTTTTTTTTTTAATTTCAGAAGAGATAAGTCTTCTTTATTCAGATAAATTATTAGAGGTAGTCATGGACATTTTCAAGATAAAATGAGAGTATGAAAATCCATGATTAAGTTGAAGACATCAATTAAGAAAAATCAGAAAAAGCAGAGTTTGAGATTTAGAAAGCAATGCAAAATGCACAAAACAGGAAATATTATACATTTAAAAAGCATAATTTTAAGAAATCACAGCTTAAATGAACAGAATGACAAATTGTTAGCAGAATAACTCATTTGAAGCAAATAAGGATAGAGTATCTACTGAGCTTATTAATTAAAAGTCAAGAATTTGACCGAGCACAGTGGTTCATGCCTATAATCCCAGCATTTTGGGAGGTCGAGGTGAGAGGATTGACTGAGCCCACAGGTTCAAGACCAACCTGGGCAACTTTGCAAGACCTCATCTCTACAGTAAATTTAAAAATTAGCCAGGCATGGTGGTGTGTGTCTGTAATTCTAGCTATTTGGAAAGCTGAAGTGTAAGGATCACCTGAACCTAGCAGAGGCTGTGGTGGCTGTGAGCATGCCACCACACTCCAGCCTGGGCAACCAGAGTGAGACTTCGACTCACCAAAAAAAAAGGTCAAGAATTTTAAAATAAATCTATTTCAGATAATGAGATGGTTTTAAAATGATGACCAATAAATGAAGAAATTGATTAGAGTGTTCTCCTTAACTATGGTGGTGAGTATCATTATAAATGCCATTGGAGTACCAATACTGCTAATAAAAGAGAGGACTTATTTATTTATTTTTTATAAGAAGTATTTTATTCATGTTGTTTTAATGGAATTTTTAAAACCAAGAGTAAGCTTCTGATTGCAGGTGAACTATTAAAATGAAGAATATATGACAGGAAACATGTTAGTACTATAAATTCAACAATGTACTATAAAGTTTACAAGTGGATTAAATCAAATAATATGATTGAAGGAGAGGTAGCAAAACAGCAATCACTGATTGGTAAATCACACAATTATCTGCCTCAAAAACTGAAGATACTTATGGAAAATATTAAGTGGGATAAGATTATTTAAATAAACATCAAAAGTAATTGTTAAAATATGATAAAAGATGTCATTTGTAAAGAAAAAAATGTGTTATGTATGCATTCTCTTAAAATATTTACTTTACTAATATATTTAAAACTAAATAAAATGAGAGAGCAAATGATGCCACTAAAAGAAAGAGAAGCTACAGGTTATCCTCAAGTAACTTATCCATGGAATAGCTGCAGAGTTTTTTTGTAATTTTTTTATTATAAAGATGTGGGGTACAATTCAGGGTTAGGTATACAAATGTTGATTATGCAGGTGCACTTGTTATGAGGCATGCCCCTCCTTCCCCTAGTAGTTTCCCTCAATTGCCAATCCCACTCCCACCCCTCCCCTGACAGTTTCCCACTACTGCCAATCCCTTTCTTACAGTATTACAATTGTTCAAGATACACTTATGAGTGAGAACATATGGTACTCTGTTTTTTGTTTCTGTGATAGATCACTGAGTATGATCGACTCTAAATCCATCAAAGTTGCTGTGAAGACCATACATCTGTCCTTCTTTATGGCTGCATAATATTCCATTGTGTATATGTACCACATTTTTTATCCAGTCCAGCTTCAATGGGCAACACAGTTGGTTCCATGTTTTTGTTATTGTGAATAGAGCTGCAACAAACATACGTGTGCAAGTATCTTTTTTGTAGAATGTTTAGAGTTCCTCTGGGTATATTTCCAATAAGGTAATTGCTAGGTCATATGGAAGGTCAATTTCTAGTTCTTTCAGAAATCGCTGACAATGTAAGGTAGACTAGATAAGACATTAGAAATAAATTAGTAACTGCAAACTGACTTTTAATTTTAAGATGAAATTTGATAACAGAAGTTACTAATCTAACATTCTCATTGACATGAGAAAAATAGATAATATTAAGGAATGCAATAAAAATATATCTTACTTTTGGAAAAATTTGAAATAAACTCAAAGTGCATTAAACTTGTCAAATATGACTATGTCTTACAATGTTTTAGATGAATTACTTAGCTAAAAATCTCTCATTTTACAAACAAGAAAAAAATGCATCTCAGTGTAGTTTTAATTTGCTTTTCTTTGATGACTAGTGAGGATGAACATTTTTTCATGTATCTGTTGACTCCTAGTTTGTCTTCTTTTGAGAACTGTCGATTCATATCTTTTGCCCACTTTGTAATAGGGCTGTTTGTTTTTTTCTTTTCATCACGTTTGAGTTTCTTGTAGATCCTAGATGTTAGGCCTTTGTCAGACATAGAGTTGGCAAATATTTTTTTTCCAGTCTGTAATAACAAGAACATGGAACCAACCGTGCTTCCCATCAAAAGAGAACTGGATTAAAAAATGTGGTACATATACACAATGGAATATTACTCAGCCATAAAGAAGAACAAAATATGAACTTCACAGCAACCTGGATGGAATTAGAGTCTATAATACTGAGTGATCTTTCATAGAAACAAAGAACTGAGTATCACATGTTC
>NW_007255601.1:213996-230027 GCF_000164805.1 Carlito syrichta
TATCACATGTTCTCACTCATAAGTGGACCTTGAACAACTACCATAATACTAAAAGAAAAGTATTGATAATAGCGGGAAACGATGAAGATGAGGTGGGGAGGGCGGGGAGGTGGAATTGGCAGTAGTGGAAATCTGCCTGGGGAAGGTGGGGCACACCTCATCAACAAGGGTACCTGCACAATGAATGTGTGTATACTAACCCTGAATTGAACCCCACAATTTTAAAATAAAAAATTTAAAAGTTTTAAAAAAAGGAAAAAATGCAAAATAATCCAAGTCAAAAAAATTAACAGGTTATTTTCTCATGTCATCAGGATAGTTTGTTTGACACTTTCCATCATATTACTATAGATTAACATTATAGTTATGAAGAGTATTTGCAACAATATATTTCCACTGTTCCAAATATATGCATTGATGGGATTTGATTTAGCATGTAAAATACATACAAATGCTGATGCCATAAAGAAGCTGGTAAAACTTTATGATAACAAGGCTTTTTCTGTTTGGTTGTTGTGTACCTTGTTCTGTTGTGTTATGGTTTTGTGCCTTGTTCTGTTTAACATTTATAAAATATATAATCCCATAATCAGCACAACACACTAAAGTAGGCATCTTCATGTCACAAATGAGGAGAATGAAGCTTAGATGATTTAATTTGCCCAAGATCTCCAAGCTAATTTACCAGGGTTAAAATAAACCTTGAAACTAAAGCTCTAAGGTGCAACAGATTCTTTCAACATTTATATTTAATTTTCCTCGATGAATCACATTACCAGTCAATAAATATATCCATATTTTAATCTTTATTAGAATTTGCTGCATTTTTAATTTTGCACTAATGCATAAGACCTGGAGTTTTCTCTGTATAGATCTCCCCTTCCCACCTGGCCACCCTTTCGTTACTTGGTGAAGCTATTTTCTATGCTCATGTACTCTTAGTCATTTAAGTTATAGGCAGTTATTTTCTGGGAACCACACATATCTAGACAAAGATTGTCTCTTCTGATTGGGTTAAACATCTTAACATTTCCAAAACTGTCCTTTGCTTTAACAATTAGACAAAAGATTTAAAATGTCTTTTTTCTAAAATTTATCCCCCTCTATTTACAACTGTAACTTTTTGCACATAAATTTTTGTCACAAAGATAGCTAACTGTGTTTCCTCATAGAGTGATTCTTTTCCTTCATCCTTCCTTTCCTTTTATCCAACTACAGGAAACCTTGTAGTCAAACATGGTTACACAGATTTCCCACATAAATGCACACACACATGCACACATAACACTCTTTTAGAATGTAACTTCTACCTTAATTTAGTGGTAGAAAAAGATTTGGAGCAGCATTTTCATTTTATTTTTATGTTTGGAGTATCAAACCATGCAATAGTGGTCATAATCTATTCATATTTGTTTCTAATATTATGGATAGAATGTCATACATTTTAAATGTACTGAATTCTTATTTCCAATACCCAATTCTGTTGGCCGAGATATTAATATGTATATGCAGCCCTATGAGTTTTGATTCACAAATTACTGTATACAGATTCACTAGAAGGCATAATGCAAGAGTTATTCATTCCTTCTTCCATACCCATATTTTCCCTGTATAAATTAGAGTTAAAGAGAAAGCCACTTTTTGACGTCTACATTTCCATAATGTTAATAGATCAGTCTCATGTTTTACATATAAATCATATTTCTTGATGGCATACAATCAACCCTACAACATTATCAACAATTTTATAAATATAATACAAACTTGTTCCTCCTTTGAGAGAAGAATTCTGAAAAAAATCCTATTCCTCATACATTCTTCTCATCTTTCCAAATTAGTTATATTTGATTTATAATTAAATAAGCATATCTTGAGATTACAAAGAACACCTGTAGTAGACACATGTGTCTTTATGTGCTTAATAGATTTTATCTAGATTTCTCTGTCATGATCAGTTACTTCTAAGTGATAATTCAGTTCTTCGGATTGATTTTCCAATGTGTGGAGAAAATGAAATAAAAATAGTGGTTTTCTCAACATGCTTGCATGAATGAAATATAAAGATATTGATACTAAGAAATGATTTAGGATTATAATGCAGGTCAACCCGTTTGCTAGAACATGAAATGTTCTAATGCAGGTCGACCCATTTGATAGAGCATTTTCATGGTTTATAATTCTGTATTATGTTTCAGAAGATATGAATTTAAAATGATGAAAGAGTCTCATAGATAATAAGTATAGGTTTATACTGAAAAAATATTAAAATATTTAGTGTGCTGTTGTTTTCATGTTACACTGCTGCAATTAAAAAGTGTAAAAAGCATATAAAGTGCTGAAGTATGCATATTTCAAGAGCTTCATGTGATATTAATAAAATAAAATAAGATCTAAGTCAAACTTTAGTAGAATCAATTGAATATGAGCACAAAAGTAAATTTAGCTTTAGGCAAATTAAGATATATTGTATTAAGAGATAATTTATTTTTATCATTTGAAACTATAATCTATTGCTGTGGTATACTAGACCACATTTTTTTTTTGAACTTACTGAATTATTCTTTCTCTGTTTAATTCTACTGCTCATCTAATTTATCATTAGAACCTAAAGCTTAACATTAAATTATTTTATTCTGATGTTGGATAAAGCTGTCCAAAATTTATAGAAACATGGGGTGTCAAGGACTCATATCCAGAATGTATAAGGGCTGCTTACAAATTGAGAAGAAAAGACAGGCAATCTCCCCAAAAAATTTCAGTTTAATATTTTTTTAATAAAAGAAAATATATCCAATGACCAAAAACTATATACAATGATGCTTAATATCACTAGTCACCAAATCATACTGAAATGATTTAAAGTTTTAATGATATACCTCTATATACTTAAGATTATATACTAAAAAACTAAATACCAACATAAATTGTTGGCTCTCATGTAAGGAAAACTCATCTATTATAAGTAAGAGTATGATATTTTTTCTACTATGGCCAAGTCTTAGTATTATTTACTAAAACTAAACATATGTTCACCCAATGACCCCACAATGCAATTCCCAGGTAAACACCCAACAGAAATGAGTACATAAGTAAACTGGAAGACTTTGGGGAAAAAAAATGTTCATATCAGCATTACTCATAAGACCTAAAAACTGGAAAGAATCGAAGCATCTATTAATGAATAAATTATACAGTGGCATACAATACAATAAAGTAAAAGGAACAAATTGCTGCTATGTACAGTAACATGAATATATTGCAAAGACACAAATGCCCAGCAAATGGAGTCAGGCACAGGAATGACATCAGAATAGTGGCAAAATAGAAATCTCCATACATTGTTCTCCCACAGAAACAATGACTTGGGAACAATATATAGTTTTAAAAAGCCTCTATGAGAACCCAGGGAATCAATTAGGAAGAAGCAGGAAGAACCCCCAGGCAAACTCAGAGCCAAGAAAAGTAGAATTGAATTAGATAAGAAAGCCATTTCACTCCAATTGCATTAACCCCTCATGTAATCTCACATAGCTCATGATCAGGACACAAAGTCAAACTCACAGCTTCCCTCTTGGGAGGGAAAGAAATGACTGGAACAATCAACCAATATTCTGGCTTTTTGTGGGAGTGTTCAAAGGACTGATTTCTATCTCTCATGATGTCAGAGCACTGACATGGAACTAGTATACCTTGAATGCCTAAGGGCATCAGAAAACAAAGGATAAATTAATATCTTATGTCAGTGCCAGAGAAATTGTAATAAGGCCAACAGAAATTAGCACAAATCATCACAATTGGGAAGTGGCACCCAGAATTGTTTTTTTCCCTTGGGAGTAAAAAAGAAGAGTAAAAAGTATGTCCAATGTTCAAAATTCTTATGGGGAGATGTGACTAAAGGACTGGATTCTATTTCACTGGACTCAAAGGACTGAAAGAACAAACAGTGGTCATCTTAGGAGCCTATTTACTATGGACAACTGAATTTGAAGATCAGGTAAGGATCCAGAGGGCTGTTAACCAGCAGAGGGATCCAAATCAGTTTCATATTTCTAACAATATGTTGTCAGGAAAAGGAATATATGAGTCAGTTGACAGCCAACCAATCTTACCCAAGGAAATTACTAACTCCAGTCCTCTAAAAGATTTATATATTCAGGGAGTTAAAAAATAAAGGTCTGTTAGATACAGGGGCTGATGTTTCTTGTATTGCTGGAAAAGACTGGCCATCTTCCTGGCCAACACAAGTAGCCCCATCAGGACTCATTGGTATTGGTCGAGTGCCCTCTGTAACCAAAAGTTCTCAAATCTTAAATTGTACAGATAACGAAACTTCAGGAACCTTTTGTCCCTACATCATTCCTTCCATCCCCATTACACTTTGGGGACGCGATATTCTTGCTCAAATGGACATGCTTCTGTATAGTCCAGATGACAAGTTGTTAGCGCAAATGCTACAAATAGGATGCGATCCCTTAAAGGGACTTGGAAGGAACAGACAGGGAATAAAAGGACCTGTTGAGGTTGTAGAGAAGAAAGACAGGTCTGGTATTGGCTAACCCAAAGACTGAGATGGGTGGCATGAATCCTGTTGAATCAAAGAATAGACCAGAGAAAAATGTAAACAAAATAAGGGTTTTCACTTCCTTTGTCCTCTCCTATTCCTCCTATAACTCCAATTCCTGCCTTCCCTACTACTCTTGTTTCTTGTCATTTGTTCTGTGAGTCCCTTCGCCTTTATCTGGGAAGGAAGGGCAGGCATCTACGGCTGTGGTGTCTAGCTCTGACTTTCAGTCCTTCTCTTTTACCTTCGGAGAAGGGGCAGGTGCCAAAGGCCACGGCACCTGACCCCAGCCACCAGTCTCTCTTTTACCTTTGGAGAAGGGGTGGGTGCCAAAGACCGCGGCACCTAACCCCAACCTCCAGACTTCTCACCCCCCCTTCTCAAGGGGGTGGCTCAGATAAAAGGATGTTAAAAATTCTTCTTTGTTGTCTTCTTATAATAAATTTCTCTCAAGTTCAACTTTCACAGATGGAAGTAAAGGAATCATATAAGTGAATCCTGTTAGCTAACTACAAGATAGGTGTTAATAAGCAGACTAGACTGGAAGGACAAGTTCTTTTGGATGTATTTTATCTCTCAGTCAGTACTGGCACAAACTCCAAGAATTAGGAAAGGGCCCACAAACCCCTCAACTATAACTATTGGACACAGCCTTTAAAGTCTTTTAACAACTGGGAGAAGAAAAGAATGCAGGACCAAAAACATAAGATAAACTTACTGCGTGCAGTTCAAGACATTGAGGTGGGAGAAGAGTTCACCATCTGCTACCTGGATATGCTGATGACCAGTGAGGAGCTCCAGAAGCAACTGAGGGACCAATACTGCTTTAAGTGTGAATCTATCTGATGCCAAACCCAGGACAAGGTGATCTGCAACACTTTCACCATCTGTACTGCAGAGATGCAGGAAGTGGGTGTTAGCCTGTATCCTAGTATGTCTTTGCTCAATCACAGCTGTGACCCTAACTGTTCAATTGTGTTTAATTGGCACCACCTCTCAGCGTACCTGCTTGCCCCTTCAATGATATGGAAAAGGACTGGTCACTCATCCAGCGAGATACTGGCTTCCTGAAATGGAGAGACTGTGCTTATAACTCTAAGGTGGACTATACTGTACCTGGTGAAAGACTATATATTAGTGACTGGAGTTTTAATGGCTCTACACAATGTTTATAAGGTGTCTTGTACTGGGCGTATTTTTAACTAATTGTTTAACTAATGCCTTTTACGAAGGTTTTGTTATTCTTGAGCAGTCATCTTATTTGATGATTCTTGTATAATTGTCATCTTGTTGGTATGATGAATCTGATTTACAGATATTGTATGAGGATAATGCTCTTTTAGAAAGACAGAAAAGATTTTTGGCTACTTTTAATTTTAGGAGTTACAGCTTTAATAGCTACTTTTGAGCTGTAGCATTATCTAGGGAAGTTCATACAACTATGTTTGCTGATCGGCTGTCTGAAAACATTTCTATTGCCATAGCTATTCAGGAAATCATAGACCAGAAGTTGGAAAGTAAGGTTAGTGCTTTGGAGGAAGGAGTTTTAGCAGTAGGGCAAGATCTTGTGACCTTAAAAAAGAAATTGGCTCTCCAATGTCACTCTGAGTTTAAATCTGTCCATACTTGGGACAAAGTAACTTAGAATTTGGAACCATTCAGACCTGAGTATAGACCTTACTAAATTACATCAAGAAATTCAGTCATCATTTGCTAATCAAAAAGCATTAATGTCTATACTCATCAATGTGGGAATTTGCGGAGCAGTGATTCTTTTGTTGCTGTGTTTACTCCCAATCATCTTCAGAGTGCTAAAGAAGAGCAATATGAAGTTTCATGGTTTCGTGCTAAAAAATAAAAAAGGGGAGGATGTTGGGAGCCGGCCATGGAGACCCACTGAGCGTTAGGGATCAGGAAGGGCCGTTGACCCCGAGACCACTAGAATGGGTTCAGGAGCTATTTACCCCATTTCCTCCCCCTTTCTACTCAGCACTAACCAGATCAAGCTCCTGTGAGCTCAAAACATAAAAACTCTGAGACTGGGACCAACACAAGCTAACTTTAGAAGCTCATTGCTCCCATTCTTCCGCAAACTACAGTTTTGGCTTTCACACAACTTATAATTCAAACTCGTGTCACATTTAAGAGCCTTAGTATTGGTCACAGGCTTCTGGGTCATGATCTTAGGATTTATTGAAAGTGTAAATTGTAGAATATAGTTTTAGAAGACAGCCATTTTGTTGAAAGAATGTGGCTGGGTTACTTGCAGGTAGCCCACTGTGAACTTTGGACTGGGCCACATTCCAAACATTTTGGGATGGGCCACTTTGTTTGTAAAGTAAATACTTAAGCTTCTATAGAATTGTTTAACTTGGCATAAATCAATCAGTTTAGGATGAAAAAGGTTTATAGAATATGTCAGCCACAGATTAGGTTATCCTTTGTTATGGAATTTTAAGATTATCATATGAAAAGGGTTTAAAGGCAATAATTGATTAAGTTTTCATGGATTAAGGTTTCTGGTGGTGGGGGACGCCCCTCCCACATTTGACTTTGTGTATCAAAGACCCATTGTAATTCCCAATAACACACATCGCTTCTGCACTAGACTGGAGTCCAGTCTCTTTCTTTCTCTCTCTCTCTCTCTCTTTCTTCTTCCCCCCAATTGCCGACGCCGTCTCCACCTTTGGGATACCCTGAACCCGGCTGGAGCTGGTCTCTGGCACAACTCCAAGTAAGCCTATGCAAGCTTTATATTTTTATGCTTAGTTTGATGGAAAGCAGCAAACAAAGAAGTGTCAAGAGGTAAGTTATGTTTTTTTTTTTTAACTCTGCTGCATAAAACATGAATATAAGTGGAAGAAAAGGCGATAGTAGACCAGAGAGATAAGTTAGGGCTATCCGGCAGTAATTCTAGAGATAGATGTAGCTTTCATAGATTGATGTTTTATGACATTTTCAATAAATATGTATATTTCAAATTTTATATATATGCATACATGTATGTATGAACATATATGCATATATACAACACAAAAAATAAATATATAGGCATATTTAATGTTAAATTAATAAACTACCATCTAATTTTTGGCCAAATAATTAGTTAAATTAATTGGCATATATTTAAAAAATGGGTTGCAATGCCCTATTTATTCATCCAGAATTCAAATTTGTTTAAGGGATATAGAAACATGACTTTTATATTTACATAATCATAAAATAGAAATATTTAATATCATAGAAACTAGTAGCAAAAATTTTGCTAACAATTCATATCTCTTGGGATTAAAAAAAACCCTAAATACTTCAAATTGTTCTTGATTTGTTTAGCATAGCTCATTAGAACCTTATGTGTAGGAATAGGTGACACATACACTAACATAATTTCACTTGGTAAACTGCATTCATTATTAACCATGTTTGTGAAATGTCTAATGAGAAATAATTTTCATATGCTGCATATAAAAATAAAATGCCCCTTAGAATATTGCTCTTGATTTGTTTTAAAGTAAAGTTGGTGGAGCTGAAATCAGATTGCATGACCCTGAGAAATGAGTAGGAGGTTAAAGCTGAAGGTAGTTAGCATAATCTCTTTTTTCAAGTGACTTGATGATGAAGAAAAGGAGATAATCTTCAAATTCCCCCAATCAACATATATAGGATATTCAAAAGAAATATAGGACAGCAATTCCATTTAGATAACTATGTGGTTTCTTTGTCACCTCCTTAGCAACAACACATTCTGTTCTTCAGTACATGGGGTTTTCGTGTCAGACAACTTGGACTTAAAAGAAGATTCAAATCATCTCTGCAGCATCTGGCAAACTAATTAACCTTATTAAACCCCCTCAGTTTACATGTCTAAACATGTGGAGAACAATAATGAGTTCTCAAGATTTTTTAATAATTAAGTGAAATATTTATCTGAAAGAAAGATCATAAACTGGCACCAGGCATCTGAATACCTGTAGCAGAAGTTTTGTTTGGCTCACACATTGATAATAAAAATAAAGTGGAATAATATGTCAATTTTAACAAAGTAGGAGATGCGATGTAAAATTCTGATGACTAAAGATTTCTAAAATCAAAATCAGATAATAGCAGGTCTGCATTCCTGCATAAATCTAAAAAGTAGTTATCCATTTAGAAGAGAAATTGACCTTCTGCATTAACAGAGTGTACAGCTGAATCACTGACTTACTGACATTGACTTCTATCTCTAAGAGTGTTAGGACTTTTAAACAACCAGTTACCAGAAATTTTAATATGTTGACCACAGCACATGGGTTTACCCATCTCTCCCAAAACCTTCATTTAATTGGTAGAAGAAGAAAAAACAACAAAACACCGCCATAAAGATAACAAGCAGGTTGAACAAGCATCAGTATAAAATTCCTTTCAAGAAATTCGTGAAAAAACTGAAGAGATTGGAGCATAGTAAATGTTAAAGAAAAGCTGAGGACATGGAAGCTGAAAGTATACATGAAAGGGCTACAGTCAGGAAGGACACAGTATTCGATGTAGAATCCTATAGGCTTGTGTTTTTAAGATGCCAGATAGAACATGTGGTATGAAATCAAGCAGTGGTACAGAGTGTTAATCACAGATTTTCACTTGCAATTTTCAATAATTCATTGTCAACACATGTACAGAAACTCAGAAGCCAGTGTTCACATTTCAGGCAAGATTAGGAAGGGTTTTCTCAACATGGACTAGGCAAAATTTCTGGAAGACTCTAACAAAGAAACTGTTAGTGATATAACACATGTCCAAAGTGTTCCTCAGTCTGGCATTTAGAGGTTTTTGTTTGTTTGTTTGTTTTGTAAAAGCTTTTTGTCGAATTTAATCCACATAACCAGAACTTTCAATTAGGTTTTTTTCTTTTTCTTTTTCCTTTATTTGTTTGTTATTGTATTTCTTAAAGGAGCAGATACAAGGCACATCAGAGTAGTAACATCTACTTAAGTTAAAAGAGCATTCAAACATTTGCCAAATTCTCTGACCAGAAGGTTATTGCTTTAACAGACTTGTGGGAGAAAGCAGGTAAGTCCTGGGGGCACACAAGTTGGCTAGCTGGAATTTTGATGCCTTGCACAAGCTAGGACTCTCAGTGTTTACTAAGGTGAGCTAAGACAAGTCAATCTCCCAGGAAACAGATGACAAAAAACTTACTTGTCTCAGACTGGGCCTCTGAGTGGGAGACAAAGACATCTTCCTAAAAATGCATAAACATGGTTCCAAATTTACATAGTTATGAGCTTCAGATTTTTACAACAGTGTGGCCCAAGATATTACCCTCAAATTTAGAAACTAAATCGAAGTATCCTTCATTGCAACAAGAATTCTGATAAACAAATAAGCAATGTCTACTGAATTAAAAAAGCCAACTCACAAATGAAGAAACATCATTGAATAATAAATACAAAAATGTTCAACCTCCCTAGTACTCAAGGGAAGGCAAATTAAATCCACATAGTGTTTCACATCTCTTATACTAGTAAATGAAAGTGTAAAAATAAGGATACAGTAGAGAAGAAATTTTATGTACTGCTAGAGATGGAGAAGGAATTCACCTTGGTGCAACCATTTTGGAAAGCAATATGAAAGTTGAAAATGTGAAAACCAGGATTCAGCATTTTCATATTTTAGTGCTTATATCCTTAAGAACTTTCTCCTCGTAATCACACAGGAACATAAACCAAAGAGCTCATGTACATAGCAGCATTATTTAAAAAAAAAAAAAGAAAGGAAGAGATATTTTATTAACATAAATAGGGATAGCCAAATAGTAGCCTGTCCAAACAAATTAGCACTATTTAGCAATGACATAAATAAACCAATTACTTGTAATCATATACTTATAACTAAAGATCAAACACACACACACACACACACACACACACTTAAAACAAGTTAAGTCGTCCTCTTAGATTAGCTAAAGTTTATACTTTTAAGATATCAATTTATTGAAATTAGAAAAAGGGAGTTAGCTGAAAAATACATAAGGAAATAAGGAGAAGTACATTTTCTAGTTATAGCCTGGCTTCATGGGAATTCAGGCCACCCAAATAGAGTCCAGAATGACAATACACTGATGTCTTTTGTCAACTAGTATGGTGGTGCCAGGAGTTCATTCACAGTTGAAGGTTGCTGTAGGAACCAAGATACCCTGTGATGGTACGGTTTTGAAAAAAAAAAAAAAATTCAGCAGTAAGATTTCCTTCTTTATTTTACTTCTGCATGATTTATATGACTTACCTGGTCCTTCTACACACCTGTTGCTATTCACCAGTTATTTCTACTCATTATTACTACTTGTACTACTACTTATAGTGGTAGTAGTTTTAGTATCAAGATTTTTGTTCTTTTTGTCTTCATGCAGCCACTAACTTTGTATCCTGTGTTTTTCAGCTCAGGTAGATACTAGTAAACACTGATTTGTATAATATAACACTTTCAAATTCCTTCCTAAAAGACTAGTACAAGTTCAATTTAGTCATCTTTTCCCTGTCAGCTAGCACATTAATTACTAGGAAATTCTAAAATTGAGTTTTCACTGACAAATAATAATTATATTTATTGATGGAATACAATGTGATTTATTAGTATAAGTGTACATTGTGGAATGACCAAATCAAGCTAATCAACATATTCATCACCTCACCTACTTATCTTTTTTTTGTGGGGAGTACATTTGAAATCTACTCTTTTAGCAATTTTGAAACATACAATACCTTAATAAATTGCTTAATGTCCTCTGACCATCATATGATTGATTTTTCTTTGAGACTTGTACTCTCTTTTGATTAAGTTGGCCGTGGTCATGGTAGCAAAATCATGCATTAGGCAGCATGGCCATTGATACATTAAGAAATGGCTGCAGCCACTGAAAGCTATGGGGCAAAATACCCCAGAGGAAGCTTTAAGAATGGGAGACATTACAAAACTTGTCTATTTTGTCCTCCCTTTTAGGTTTCACAACAAAGACTCCACAGTATATATCATCTGGGTTGACATTTAATAGTCTTAAAAGCATTGATGTTTATTCTAAAAAGCCATAGATATTAAATAAGGCCATTTGGAGACCTTGCAACTAAAATTGAAATAGTTTTACACATGGTAGAAAATCAAAATATCTTTTCGATAAATTAGGTGTTTTTTTGAAAAATGATTAGAGTTTTATATTCTCATTTAATAAATAACTGAATAACATGTTCTCAGAAACAAATAACTGAATAACACATGTTCTCACTCATAAGAATACTTGAACACTCATCACAATACCACAAGAAAGGGATTGGGAGTGGTAGGACACTGCCAGGGAATGCAGGGTGGCATATAACATCACTAAAGGCACCTGATTCTAAACCAGGGGAAGTGAGGGCCAGCGGGAGGCTCAAACTTCACCTGTATATAGACTGCTTATGTACCTAATCCTGACTTGTTCCCAACATCTTTGACAATAAAAAGTACAAAAAATTAAAAAAAAATTAAAATATTATTATTTTGCCTTCTAAAGACAAGTGTTGTTTGATGTAAAACCACAAGGAAATGAAAGACAATGATTACAGATAAAAAAATAGGAAATGTTTTTTGGAGAGCTTAGCAAAATATTGCAGCTGACCTGAAGATTTCACACTATTCTTCATAAAGAGTCTGTAAACAATATCCAGCATTGTTGATTCTAAAAGTATACAGAACTGTCCAAATAAAAGTAATCTTAATCAGTTAAAGAGAAAATAGTGTTAGAATTTTTTTACGCCTGGTAGAAGTATTGGAGTGGACTTACCAATTGTGTGTAAAACATTTTGCAAAATCTGCATATGACGTAAGGATACCATCCTCTGATTAGCAGGCTATGAGTAGTTGTATATAATAGGTAATCTGGAGAAAAAAGCATTCTTTACAATAGAAACAAAGGAATAAAATGAACGAAGACAGAATTTAGATTGATGCTGTATATGAGAGTTAAAATCTAAATATTATTTATAGATAGGGAGAAACATGTTTTTTAGCTAGTCTATTCTATATAATTGAATATACACATTCATATCTTGATTAACCATTATCATATGACTATGTAAATGTACTGATCATCTGAACTTTCAATGAGTCATAATCTTTTATGCTGGTAGAGGGTCTTGCCTTGATGTTAATGACTACTGATTGAACAGGGTAGCATTTGAGGCAGGTTGGAATGGCAGTGACAATTTCTTATAATAAGACAATGATGAAGTTTGCTGCATTGATAGACTCTTCCTTTCATTAAAGATTTATCTGTACCATACTAGTCTGTTTGATAGCATTTAACTCAGAGTAGTATTTCTTTCAAAATTGAAGTCCATTCTCCCAAACCCTGATACTGCATTATTAACTAATTTTATGTAATATTTTAAATGCTTTGTTACAATTTCAACAATGTTCACAGCATTTTCACTAGGAGTAGTTTCCATCTCAATAAATCACTTTTTATTTTGCTCATCCATAAGAAACAACTCCTCGTTGATTTAAGATTTATTGTGAGATTACAGCAATTCAGTCACATCTTCAGGTTCCACTTCTAATTCTAGTTCTCTTACTATTTTTGCCACATCTGCAATTACTTTCTCCCTTGAAGTCTCGAACCACTCAAAGATATCCATGAGTGTTGGAGTCAACTTCTTCTAATCTCTGATTAATGCTGATATTTTAATCTTGATTTTCTCCATGAATCATGAATAGTTTTAATGGAATATAGGATGGTGAATACTTTCCAGAAGCTTTTCAAAGTACTTGGCCCAGATCCACCAGAGGAATCACTCTATGGTAGCTATGGGTTTACTAAGTGTATTTCTTAAATAATATTTGAAAGTTGAGATTACTATACTTTGATCCATGGATTTTGTTTTGGAGGTTTGGAAACAATATTAATATTCTTGCATATGTCCATCAAAGCTCTTGAGTGACTAGATGTATTGTCAATGAGAAGTAATATTTTGAAGCACCCAAGAACAAGCTATCTTGTTAAGAGTTAATGCAGCTGTAATACCAAGTTGAAGTCAATGTTCTTTTACCATTTGAAAGCAATCTTTTTTTCTGAGCAAAAAGTCTCAGTGATAACCTTAAAATTTCCAAGAAACCATGCTATTAACAGATATACTGCCATCTAAGCTTTGTTTTCCATTTATAGAACACAGGAAGAATAGGTGTAGCATAATTCTTAAGAGCCCTTGGATTTTCATAATGGTAAAAGAACATTGACTTCAACTTGGTATTACAGCTGCATTAACTCTTAACAAGATAGTGAGCTTGTTCTTGGGTGCTTTGAAGTCAGGTTTTGGCTTCTCCCTCTAGCTATGAAAGTCCTAGGTATCATCTTCCAATAGACGCTTATTTGGTTTACATTGAACATCTATTGTTATTGTAGCCACCTTCAACGATTATCTTAGCTAGATCTGGAAACCTGAGTGCAGCTTCTACATTAGGACTTGATGCTTCTCCTTGCAATTTTTATATTATGGAGATGACTTTTTTCCCTAAATCTCATGAAATAACTTCTGACAGCTTCTAACTTTTCTTCTGTAGCTTCCTCACCTCTATCAGCCTTCACTGAATAGAAGAGGGTTAGGACCTTCCTTTGAATCAGGATTTAGTTTAAGGGTTGATGTGGTCTTCTATTCAACACACTAAAACTTTCTGCAAACAGCAATAAGGCTTGTTTGCTGTTTTATCATTTCTGTATTCACTGGAGTGGCACCTTTATTTTCCTTCAAGAACTTTTCCTTTACATTTACGACTTGACTTTCGACATGCCTTCCTCACTAAGTTTTATCATTTCTAGCTTTTGACTGAATGTGAGGAATATGCTTCTCTTCCTTTCACTTGAACACTTAGATGCTATAGCAATATTAATTGACCTCATTTCAATATTATTTGTCTCAGGGAATAGGGAGGCCTCGGGAGAAGAAGGATGAGGAAACAACCTGTTGGTGGAGTAGTCAGCACACATACAACAATTATGTTTTAAATTCACTGTCTATATGAGAACATCTCACGATGTGCCAAAACAATTACATTAGTAACATGAAAGATCATTGATTACAAATCACCATAACAGATATAATAATAAGAAACAAAGTTTAAAATATTGTGAGAATTATCAAAATGTGGCACAGAGGCACATGAAGTAAACACTTGCTGTTGGAAAATTTGCTGTTGATAGACTTGTTTGATGCAGAGTAGTCCCAAAAACTTCAATTTTAAAAAAATGAAACATCTACAAAGTGCAATAACATAATGTATCCCTGAAAATGAATTAAAAGTAGGAAAAGGTAGGCAAATCAGAGATTCAAATGGCTTTGCACAATATAGAATAATAGAAACCAAAAGGCGACATTGACTGTGATATAATTGGGTAGAGCCATTTTTGGTCACGATAAAAAAATAGAAGACAAATTAAACAGCTAAGGATGAATTAAAAATGAGATAAACAAGACTGCCAGTAATAAAGTAGAGTTCACATAGCACTAAGAAAATTTGAGAAAAGACTTCTGCAGATTAGTTTGGCTGGAGATTATGGGATAGATTATGGGCCTATGAGTATTCAGATAAAGGAAACAAGGTAAGATAAGCATTCAAGAGACCCACTCAAACATTACTTAAGATTAGGATGAGAAACCTGAATTATCTATTTTTCTCAAAAGTGTGATCTTGTATATTTAAAGAGTATAAATTTCATTGAATGTATAAATTTATAGTTGCAGTGATAGCTTTCCTTACCTTATTATGTGCCAGGTACACTACCAAGCAATTTTCATAGTTTCTCTCTTTTGATCCTTAAAATACCACAGCATGAATTTAAGAGATGATTTACTTTATTTCATCAATTTACTGCTTGATTTCTATTTTAACAAACTGAAATCCTCATCATGCTCATTGAATATGCAAAATACAATCTGGGTCTAGTGTCAAGAGTTCGGTATTTGTAAAGTCTTGCTTGTATTATTAAACTATTTCATAACCCAATTAAAAGGTAAAACAAACAATTAAGAAGAAAACATGTTTTTCCCACATGCCAGTCTCATTATTTGTATAACACATTTATCTCTAATTAAGGAGGTATCTGGAGTACTCCATAAATTGGTATTTATTATTTCTTACCGGAACCCATACTCCTTGTTCTCCTCCAAGGTAACCTACATATTAAAATATCTCTTTGTTCACATCTCATTTTAAAATTATTATTTGTATATCTACAGGGCTGTTGGAATCAATTATCTGATTCATACACAAGATACTATGTTTTCACCTTGTTTATAAGGAATAAATTCATCCATATAAAATAAGTGTAAAATATTCCTTAGTTAAAAACTTATTCTCAAATGGATATACGAAAGATCATGCAGTGCAGAATGTAGACCAAGGTACTGGATTTCTTTTTTTTTTTTTTAGTTGGAGTGTCACTCTGTCGCCCAGACTAGAGTGCAGT
>NW_007255601.1:230235-236792 GCF_000164805.1 Carlito syrichta
CCAGGCGGGTCTCGAACCCTCGGGCTCAGGCAATCCACTCACCTCAGCCTCCCAAAGGTGTGGGATTGCAGCTGAGCCACCGAGCCCGGCCTGGATTTCTTAAATAAAGTAATTCAGTATCACTTAGTGATAACAACTGAAAGCTGATTTTTTTCATATCAATAAAGAATGCCTTATGACTCTCAAGTTGGGTACACAGCATCACAAATATGTATTTGACAGTTGCTAGATATATGTAACACGTTTATTATCTTGACCTATCAAAAATGATGAATTCATAAAAACCTTGACTAGTGGAGGTACAAATCAATAGAATAGATACAATTGCTACTCCTTTATATTGAGACAGGTCTTCTTCAATCTGATTATATTTTGGAATTCCTTGTGTTTCTTGAATATTGTTATTTGTTTAGTTAATTTATTCTTTCTTTACAGTTGTGATTGATGTTCTTCTTTAGTTAACTTGCTTTTGTTGACTTTAGATTTTTTAATTTCATAATTATATAACCTACTTTTCTGATTTTCCTCTTTTCTTTCAGACAGAGCCTTTCAAATATTCTTTGGTGGTTTCTACTAAATTTTATCAAATTTCCTCAGGGCTATGTCCTGGTCCCTTTTCCTTTTTCACACATTTGGTTTTTGATGATTTCATCCATTAGCAGGGATTGAGAAACCATTTGTGTGTTTAAAAGTTTCCAATGTTTTACCTATAGGCAAAGCTACTCTTTTGGGTTCTCACAAGCCAATTACATGTTTAATATTCCATGTGGGTATCTTACAGGCATCTGGAATTCTCCATCATAATGAACAAATTTGATATGCTTTTAAAAATTTTTTCCCCCTCCACATTCAATTCTTATGATTCTGAATTCAAATTATGACTTTATTCTATTCACATCTCTTTATTTTTACTGCCACCTTTCTTGTTTAAACCACCACTGTCTCAGGCCTAGTTATTGCAATAACTTCCTTTATCATCTCCTAATATATCATCTTCTAAATGCCCTAAATTTATTTTTATGTAATTCAACCACTCCCTTCCTTAAAATCTTCGATGGCTTTTCATTATATTTATGGCAAAATTCAAATTCAATAAAAGAACCTGTGAGATTATGAAAGTCACATCCTATGCCCATCTATGTGTAAATAATTTTCCCTTAGCCTCAATCATACTGTTTTCTGTTAGCAAAAGTACCAGAGTCTTTTCTGCCCATATTGTCTTTCTCAGTACTAGACATGACCTCATCACACTTCTTTTTAAAATTTTTAATCTCTAATTTTAGATTCAAGGAGTCTACATGCATGCTCGTTACATAGACATATTGTGTAGTGGCGGGAATAGGGTCTCAGGTAACTCATTCCCCAGATAGTGAACACTGTACTTCATAGTAATTTTGGAAATCTAACCCCTGTCTCCATCTTCCCTCTTATTGATATAACTGGTATCTATAATTTCCATCTTTGCGACCATTTAGCTCCCACACATGAGGGTGAACATGTGTTTGGTTTGTGGTTTCTGAGTAAGTTCACTTAGGATCATAATCTCCAGCTCCGTCTATGTAACACTTCTACCACAACTGACTCCTTTTCTTCATCCTTTTGAGCCCATGTTACACGGCACTTTTTTTTAATGGAGTGCTTCCCCGATGCTACAGTCTTTTGGTTGTTATTTTTATAAGATATCACTTCTTACTCTTATGCTTATACTCAAGTTTTATTTATTTAATGACTATCTTCCAAGTAAACTGCAAGCTCCAGAGACTTCAGGGACCAATGTCATTAACTTAAAGAAAGATGTGCATTCTATTTTCTAAAATAGGAGTGTATAGTTTATATATTAAGGGAAGCCTAACACTTTCCAATAAATCATCAGTATCACTTCATAGTAACAGATATTTTAGCAATATCTGACAAGAGTGAGCACTGTATGCTCAGTGTATAGAACATTGTGTACTCAAAGTAGATTCCTAGCATTTGTCGTGCAAATAAGTGAAGGAATCATTACTGAAAACAAAAAAATGAGAGTATAATATCAAAAATTTAGACCACAGTATCAAAATAATTTAGGCCTTTGTCTGTTTTCTCAAGCCATTCACTCCTAAAATTTTGAAACAATATTTTTGACGCTATTAATTCCAGAGTAAAGTATATGGTGAATTCAAAGAAAGACTGAACTGAATTTGAAAGTTGTTGGTGTCAAATCTTACCTGTGTAACTAGTAATTTACTCCATCTAGGCTTGCATTTTTGTTTATAAAATGATGATAATAATATTTATCAAACTCATCGGGTATTGAGCATAGTTGCTCAATAAAGTGAAAATATTTAATACCAAATTTTTATAATCATCCAAAAAAGCCAATAAATAGCAAAAATTAAACCTAAGAAATAAACCACATGAAATTGTCAAGTTGTGAAGAAGAGAGTCTTAATTACAAGAGCTTCCTGACAGAGTACATATTTTGAAAATTACGCATCATAATGATGAATAATAAATATGTAAGAAAAGAGCATTATCTAACTCTAAACAGATTTGAGATATTTAAGAGTTCATTCTATTTCCTCATAGGCTTAGTGTGATTTCATTGTGATAAGCATCTCCTGTTACTTTTTGGATCAAATTTTGTCATCCTTGCCCTCTTTAGTCAGGTCTCTGGTTTCTCAACCTGTAGACATAATGTAAGGTACAGTCTTTCCACCTGTCTCCTTCAGTCTCTGCTGTCATACCTCCTTGCTCAAATTGCTGACTTTCTAGGCGCAAAAGTATCAATTGATTAGGTGTCTAATCAAAAAAAATTGAAAGAAGATTAGATGGAGGTGTTTCTCTATCACATAAAAACTATAGTAAAAGGACTGGCACTGGTGCCTGCATAGATAAATAGACCATTAAACAGGTTAGAGAGCCAAGAGAGTGATCCATATATTTATAGAAAAAATTTATGAGAGGGGAGATAGTAATGATCAATAATTATGTTAAAAATAATTACACAGGGAAAAGAAAGAAATCTGATTCTTTCCAGATCATAAATAAAACTAAATTCTAGAAGGATTAAAGATTTAAATATGACTTTAGGATGGGAAAGGATTTCTTCGCTGAGATTTATTAAGGGCAAATATTGGAAAGATTAACAATTGAAATATTAGAAATTATAAAAATTAAAAAACTGGAAGATTTTTTGCAATGCATTATTTTTTGCAACTCATATAGTAGTATATCTATTATATAAAATTTATGGCATACATATTTAAAACATAAAATGCAATACATAAAACTTAAAAATGCATAAGATTTTATTTAATTTTAAAATCAATCTTTTAAAAGTCAGCAAAATAAAATCTAAGGACACAAATAAGCATTTTACAAAAGCTTACACATAATTAACCAATAGTATGATAATATGCTTAATCGCATTAGTTCCTAGAAATGCAAATTGATACAAAATGGATGATGATTATTCATTAATGCTTTGTCAAAAATTAATAAATGACTGAAAATCCAATAGGTTGATAAGAAAGTAGAACAAAGGAAATTTTATTTGGTGTTGGTGGAAATATAAATTAATATATCCATATTGAAAAGTGCACATACTTTATGACTCTTGGTGTATTCTTACAGAACATTTTACTCACTTGAATGAGGATTACTCTTAAAAGAACATTCATATATTTATTGTTTGTAACAGGAATAAATTTGTGAAACTCACCCAAATTTCTAAAGGTAAGATAATGAGTACAGCTGTCATATATCCATACAGTCAAAATTCCTATTTTAGTGACAAAGAATGAGGTCTCTAAGTTAGGCTTCATAGATTTGAACTCCAGGTTTACTGCTAATTTTTCTACATTAAAAATATTTTTGTATTTTACTGATTTTTCTATATATTTTTTCTCTCTGTATCTCAGTTTTCTCATATGTAAAATAGTGATAATGAGAATTTCTACCACTTTTGATTCTTGTAGAAAATAAATAGTTTGAATATGCAAAGCACTTAGAACAGTTTATGGAAGATAATGAGTACTAGATAAGCACTCTTTATTTTTTTATTATTTTGTACAATGATAAAAATAAGTAAATATGTCTCATGTATGACCACATGGTAAGATGAAATTTAATATAATGTTGAACCATAACACATGTGTCAGGAAAATATGTACAGTATGTAACCCTTTATATTATGTTCCAGTGCAATAGTAGTTAAAACAATATAGTATTTGGATATACTTACATTTGTGATAAAAATTGTTAAAAAGAAAAGCACAAAAGTAGTAGGTGCAAATTTCATCAAAGTGATAATCTCTGCTTAAAGCAGAAACATGGTAAAGGAACAGGAGACATACAGGAGACTCTAAAGAGAGTGGTAGTTTAAAATGTTTTAATTGGATGGAGAGAATATCATTGCCATTCAGTGTAAATTATGATGATTAAATATTATTTTGTAATATAAAATATTTCCAAGCAAAAATGAAAAAAAAAGATGATTCATAGCCATTTGTAGCACTCTTGCTTTTAGGATTGCTAGAAATATAAGAGACAGCCATCTTTTTGCCAAGGCTGAAAGGTTCCCCAAACACTGGAGTTTCAGTGCTAAAACTGGTACAATCACAGGCAAAATATGCAGGCTAGTCACCCTAGAAATAGATGACCATATTTACAAGTAACTGAATACCTATCAAAAGATAATTCATCAAGCTCTCCATTAACTTCGCATAAAGTAACAAACACGTTTCACATGTAGCAACAAACTTCACATATATTTATAACAGATATAATTTAAGTTTTTGGAGTCATGATTTCCTTTTATTTTATGAATGCACTTCTATTTATATGACTCTCAAATTGTTTTCACCTCTATACTTTTTAGTAAACTATCTGATGCTTTTTTTTAAACTCTGTAACTATTATTAAGGAAGACATTAAGTAAATTTAGCCTAAAACCCCAAGTCTTTTGAACAGAAGTGTATCTCTCTACAGACTTCATGTGTTTTCATTTGTGATCAAAAGCTTACATTCCTAATTCTGGTAATTAATATATGCCTCTTGGAATTTTAAGTAGCATCTCCTGTTAAATAATACATTCTTTTTACTAAAGTCAGAAAATGGAAGTATAGTCTTTTCAATGATGATATTTTCCACCATCAATCAGTTTGATGCATAATATCCTGGTCATGGATTATAACCTTTTTCTAGTCACATTTAGACCAAATTCCTTGAATGACACTTGCATTTAAGTTCCTATAAAAATCCACATATTTTGCCAAACTTAATATAATCTAGACTCTTCCTTCTCTCTCCAACTTTATATCCTACCCATTGACAAATTCTACCATCTTCTTCATTTGGGTCATGCAAGCCTCCTTGTTCCAGAACATGTCAAACAGACTTCCATCTATGGATCTTTGTTATTTCATACTGCAGCTGCTCCTACCTGAAATACTTTACTGTAAGATATTCCCCTTTGACAGTTTTCCCCTCCCTTTTTATTCAAATATTACCTAATCAAAGGGCCCTCCCTTTATTAAATGGAAAAATCCATTACCAAATCCAATAAGTGATTTCATTTTGTTATTGAAATATCAAAGGAACAAATGGTAGTGTCTTTGGATATGTCAGATTCTTGTGGGGTTTTTTTCTGATTGTATCTGATTATATGCTAATTTCTTTAAAAGTGGCTTCCTGTTTTAGACTTTCTTTTGTGATATATGAGTTTAAATAGTTTTTCCAAGTTTTAAAATGAAGTTTATTAGTGAGAAAAAGAGAAGAAGAAAGGGAGATGCAAGACACGAAGACCTGCCATGGGTAAATTTTTTCAAAGAAGAAAAACCACTAATATTTTAATATCACTGGTTACATAACTTAATGGAATGTTTACCTTGTGGCCAAGGATCAGAATGGGTTAAAGACACATCTTCGGTCCTGGCGCAGGCACCCGCATCACCCGCCGGCCTCCCTGCCACGGGCTCCGGATCAGCCATGGGCCAGGTGCGGGGAGAGAGGGAACACAGGTGGCCCTCCCCGCGAGGCTCAGGCCTGTCAAGCCAGAACCCTGAGGTCATCGTCCCGACTGGCTCTGCCAACCTTGTGCCTTGGCGCTGGGGAGGATACAAACCTTGGTAAAAACAGAATTGAAGGGAGTGGGCGTCGAAGCAGAGGGTCTGAAGTTCACCACTGCTAGAAGGGGAGGGGAGTGGAAAGGCCCTCGATGAAGAAGGGACCAAGACTGCAAACTGCTGAATAGACAGACTGTAAAACAGAGGGAAAAGTGAACAAAACCAGAAGACCCTCATAAGGAAGAACAGGTCATTGCAGAAGAGAAATAAAAGCAACCCCACCTTCCCTCAAAAACAGAATTGAAGAGGGGGAGGGAAAGGGGTAAAGGGAGAAAAATCTACAGAAATGAAGAAAAACCAAAAGAAGAGTATGGGTCTCTCCCAGACGCCTGGGAGAGCAGACACTGAGAAAATTGACTTTGGAATACAAACAATGAAAAGTCCCCAGAATGAAGGGTCTCAAAATGCAAATGCAGATATCAAAACAATAATGGAGAGACTAAAAAGAAG
>NW_007255601.1:236812-237672 GCF_000164805.1 Carlito syrichta
CGGTGTCGGTGACCTGCACTGACCAGGGAAGGGTTAGGACCGCACCGGTGAATCAGAACGGAGAGAAGAAAACTACTCGGAGGCAGCTCTTCTGGGAACAGTCTGGCCAAGACTGAAGCCGATTTTATTCAAACCTTCTCCAACTTATATACCATTTTCTATACCCTCCAGCAATGTGATAATCACTCACTGGGGGCGTACAAGTTTCGTGCTTTACAAACTATGCATCACAAGACCACCACGAGATCTGCAATTTCCAAGCAAACAATTCAAATTCCATGATGCCTGCCGTGCTTACATCAAGGTCACAGGTGCACAATTTCAATACAAATCGTTCAAAGTGTTTTCCATAATGTTCAATGAATCATTCATATTATACTCTTTGCTCTATACCCTGATTAATACAAAAAACTTTCCTGAGTTAACTCTAGGTTCAATCCAAGTTCACTGATTCCCAATATTTTTAACAATTAATATTATCAACTTAACACTATACTATAATCTATAAGTTTAGTTAAATGACTTAACTGTCAGTTATACTATCAACCTATTACAATTTAACATAATGCCTTATAACTCAGTTAAAACTTATTCTTAAACTACAAAACTTTACTATAATTCATGTTTCATATGTCTAAACTTTAATTTTCATATGATCTAGTTATTGGACTTTAATACTATGCTATATCCTATTAAGCTAATACCTTATCGTTAATTCTTTTATAAATCATATAGTAACTATTACACTTGAATAATGTAGCAAAAGGAATCAAAACAGCAAGCATAGATTTACGCAGCTATGAGTGTATATGTATATATTTTATCCCAACAAGTCTACTCTAAAAATCAAATAGTAGCTG
>NW_007255602.1:0-1261 GCF_000164805.1 Carlito syrichta
ATTCTCACATACAGAAAACTTCACTGCCTATTGCTAAGTAAGAATAAGGAATCTGCGTTACTCCTGTCCTCAAACCCAAAAAAACTTCAGGTCATCTTGCTATGGGCTAAACACGAATCAGGTTGTGTTTAGCATGAATCTGGGGAAATGGAGTCCTTATATACAGGCAACAACCTGACCTTGTGCTAAGAAAGAATAAGGAATCTAGGTTACACGAGAACTCAATCCCAAAAATCTACAGGGCATCTTGGAAAGGGCTAAAAAAGAATCAGAGTTTCGAAGCAGGATCTATGTAATGAGAGTCCTTATACAGGAAAATACACGGCCCCTTGCCAAGGAAGAAAAAGAATTGGGTTTATAGCAGTCCTCAGTTCTAAAAATCAACAGGCCATCTGCTGTGGGCTCAACAAGAATCAGGGTTTAGAAGCTGCAATATAGGTAATAGCAGTCCTCATATACAGAATCTACACGATCTCTTGCTAAGGAGAAATAAGAAACCTGTTTTACACGGTTCCTCTGTCACAATATCTACATGATATCTTGCTAAGGGCTAAACAAGATTCAGGGTTTCTAAACAGGATTCTGGGGAAAGGGAGATCTCATATACATCAAAGTACATGGCCCCTCACTAAGGAAGAATAAGGAATCTGTGATACACTAGTACCAAATCTGAAAAATTCTCAGGATATCTTGCTATGGGATAAAAAAGAATCAGGGCTTGAAGCTCGTCTTATATTTTGGAGATATTTGGCTTGTGGTATTAGAATCAGTCTTATCAGGACTCCAGCAACTTTCTGGTCCTCTTGAGAGGCCGAAACGGGTAACTGGTAGTGTAAGTCGCTTAGGTTCTTCGGGACAACTAAGGCCAGATTCCCGGAACAAAAGTATCTCCTTGCTGTATTTGGATGTATCTCTGGTCTGAAGATGAACTTGGTATTCCTTTAATTTCGGTTGTACTTTTATTTGGAGAGGAGCGGTGGGTTTTCCAGTTTCCAAATATTTAGTAAGATTTATTAAAATGTAACCAATAATCATGGATTCCACGTCCTTAGAAAACTTCTGGGCTTTTGTATTTTTGTATACAGTGTTTTGGAATGAACATAGGGAAAATCAGGGCATGTTGCTGAGAACGGAAAGGTAATCCGATTGTGGGAGTTCTGAGTTGCCTAAATCTACAACGTCTCTTGATAAGGTTTAACCAGCAATCTTAGTTTCTATGTCGCCACATTTTTGTGTGTCTTTTGAAATGGTAACCAGGAAT
>NW_007255602.1:3201-3940 GCF_000164805.1 Carlito syrichta
CGAGGTCTTGTGAAGGGGAACCAGGAATCTTGAATTCCAATTCCCAAAGAACATTATGGGAATCTTTCTCTTCATATCCAAACAACTGGTATTCTCGGTCACCAGAAACTGTCTCAGCATCCTGCAGAGTGAAGCGGGAAGGAGGGTAATGGTTGTCGTCATATACAAGTAATTACACGTCATATTACTAAGGAAGTATAAGGAATCTTGGTTACATGAGTCCTCCATCCCAAAAACTACAGGGCGTCTTCCTCAGAGGTAACCATGAATAAGGTTTTGGAGTAGGAATCCGGGTAATGGAAGTCCTCACATACAGGAAACTTCACAGCCTATTACTAAGTACCAGTAAGGAATCTGCATTACTCGTGTCCTCAATCCCAAAAAAAACTTCAGGTCGTCTTGCTATGGGCTAAACACGAATCAGGGTGTTTTAAGCATGATTCTGAGGAAATGGAGTCCTTATATACAGGCAACTACATGACCTTTTGCTAAGAAAGAATAATTAATCTGGGTTACACGAGTCCTCAATACCAAAAATCTACGGGGCATCTGGGAAAGGGCTTAAAAAGAATCATAGTATCGAAGCAGGATCTATGTATTGGGAGTACTAATATACAGGAAAATACACGGCCCCTTCCCAAAGAAGAAAAAGAATCGGGGTTATAGCAACCCTCAGTCCTAAAAATCAACAGTCCATCTGCTGTGGGCTCACAAGAATCAGGGTTTAGGAGCTGCAACA
>NW_007255603.1:0-916 GCF_000164805.1 Carlito syrichta
TATTCCTTATTCTCACTTGGCAATAGGCAGTAAAGTTTCCTTTATGTGAGGACTCCCATTACCCAGATTCCTACTTCGGAAACCTGATTCGTGGTTCCGTCTTAGGAAGACGGCCTGTATTGTTTGGGATTGCGGACTCATATAAGGAAGATTCCTTATACTTTCTTACCAATATGACGTGAAGTTTCCTGTATATGACGAGCTCCATTACCCAGCTTCCTGCTTCACTCTGCAGGATGCCGAGACAGTTCCTGCTGACCAAGAATTCCAGTTCTCTGGATATGAAGAGAATGACGTCCACAATGTTCTTTGGGACCTGGAATCCAAGATTCCTGGTTTCCCTTCACAAGACCTCCCCAAAACGTGGAATGTTCCAAACACAAAACTCCAATTCCTACCTGCCCGCTCACAACAATTTTTTGTAGTTTGACGTCACCTGAATCGAGGAATTTTGTACCAATATACCTTTTGATTCTGGGGTATATGATTATGGTCATAGATGGTCCCAGGAAACAAAAGCATTTAGAGAGCCAAATACTTGAGGATCTATAATGACTGATTTAGCCTATCCATGGGAAAGTAGCACTGAAGATGTAGGGGCCCAGAAGCACAGATTTCTGATTAAACCTCATTAAGGGCCCCTGTAGATTCCGGAGAAAGAGAACTCCTACAGCCGAATTTCCTTTTAATTCTTAGTAAGATTCCCTGATTTTTCCTGTCGATTTGGATTCCAAATTCAGTATATCAAAAAACAGATGCTCAGAGATTTTCCTAGGTTCGTGGATTCCATGATTCCTGGTTACCATTAAAAGTAAGTAGAAAACATTTGGGAAGTGCAAAATCCTTGTCCCTTCTCGAAAATCACAAGGTACATGGAATGTGAAGGATTAGAGGGTTCACCTTAAGACGGGAGTTA
>NW_007255603.1:1590-3523 GCF_000164805.1 Carlito syrichta
TCAGTGCATTTGTCTGTATATGAGCATTTCATTTCCCTAGTTAATTCTTCAAAAACCCAAATTCGTGTTTATCACTTAGCAAGAAACCCTGAAGTTTTATAGGGATGGAGGACACGTTAAACCGTATTCCTTATTCTCCTTAACAATAGACAGTGCGGTTCCCTGTATATGAGGATTCCCATTATCCATATTCCTACTCCCAAAACCTGAGTGGTGATTATCTCTTAGAAAGACGGTCTGTAGACTTTTGGGATGGGGGCCTCGTGTAACCAAGATTCCATATTGTTTCATAATAACAGGTCGTGTAGTGTTCTGTATATGAGGACTCCCATTACTGAAATTCCTGCTCCATTCTCAACAAGATGCCAACGTATTTCCTGGTGACCTAGAATTCCAGTTGCTTGGATATCAAGAGAAAGGCTCCCATAAAGTTCTTGAGGAATTGGAACCCACCATTCCTGGTCCTTCTTCAAAACACACACTAAAAATGAGGCGACATAGAAGCCCAGATTGCTGATTAAACCTGATCAAGACACTTTTTAAATTTAGGCGATTGAGAACTCCAAGAACCGGATTCCCTTTCCGTTTTCAGCAAGATGCCCTGATTTTCCCTGTCCATGTGGATTCTAAACTCTGTGAACAAAAATGCAGATGCCCAGATGTTTCCTAGGGACCTGGAATCATGGATCCTTGTTAACTTTTATTAAATCGTACGAAATATTTGGCAACTGCAAAACCGTCGGCGCCACTATAAATAAAGTACAAACGGAAATTTAAGGATTAACAAGTTCTTCTTAAGACCAATGTTACATCCAGTTGCGGCAATATCATACTTTTTTTCCGGGAATCTGGCCTTAATTTTCCTGAGGAAGTTAAGGGATTTGTACTACCAGAAACCCGATTACAACTCTCAAGAGAACCAGAATATTGCTGGAGTCCTGAAATGACTGATTCCTAACACCCACAAGCCAAGTATCTCAGAAACATGAGAAGAGCTCGAAGCCTTGATTGTTGTTCATACCACAGTAAGACGTCCTGAGAATTTTTCAGATTGTGGACTAGTGTATCACAGATTCCTTATTCTTTTATACCGAGGGCTCATTTAAGGTCTTGTATATGAGGAATCCTTTTCCCCAGAATCCTGTTTGGAAACCATGATTCTTGTTTTACCATCAGCAACATGTCATGTAGATATTGTGAAGGACGAACCATGTAAAAGAGGTTTCTTAGTTCTCCTTAGCTAGACATCATGGAGATTCTGCATAGGCGGACTGCAATTACCTATGTTCCACCTTGTAAACCCTGATTCTTGTTTAACCCGGGGCAGATGGCCTGTTGATTTTAAGGACTGAGGACTGCTATAACCCCGATTCTTTTTCTTCCTTGGCAAGGGGCTGTGTATTTTCCCGTATATTAGGACTCTCATTAGATGTATCCTGCTTCAAAACTCTGAAGCTTTATAGAAGTTTCAAGATGCTCTGTAGATTTTTAGGAGTGAGGATTCGTGTAACCCAGATTCCTTACTCTTTCTGAGCAAAAGGTCTTATACTTTTTGTAAATAAGGAAGCCACTTTCCAGATTCATGCTGGAAAATACCATGATTCGTGTTTAGCCAATAGCAAGATGACCTTAAGCTTCTTTGGGATTGAGGACCCGAGAAAAACGGATTCTTTATTCTTACTTAGCAAATCGTAGTGAAGTTTTCGTCATGTGAGGACTCCCATTACCCAGATTTCTCCTTCAAAAACCTGATTCTTGGTTACGTCTTCGGAAGACGGCCTGCAGTTTTCGGGATTGAGGACTTCTATAAGGAAGATTCCTTTTACTTCCTTAGCAATATGACGTGTAATTCCCTGTATATAACGTCCACCATTACCCAGCTTCTTAACTTCACTCTGCAGGATGCCGAGACAGCTCCTGGTGACCGAGAATG
>NW_007255603.1:3783-11521 GCF_000164805.1 Carlito syrichta
GAGGATCTGTAATGACAGATTTAGCCTATCCACGGGGCAAGTAGCTCTAAAAATGTAGGATCCCAGAAGCCCAGATTGCTGAATAAACATCATTAAGTGGCCCTGTACCTTCCAGAGAATGAGAACCCCTACAGCCGAATTTCCTTTTAATTCTTAGTACGATGCCCTGATTTTTCTTGTTGATTTGGATTCAAATTCAGTATACCAAAAGACAGATGCCCAGAAATTTCCTAAGTTCGTGGATTCCATGATTCGACTTACGATTAAAAGTACGTAGTAAACATTTGGCAAGTGCAAAATCCTTGTCCCTTCTGAAAATCACAAGAGAAATGGAAGGTGAAGGATTAGAGGATTCACCTTAAGACCGGAGTTACATCCAATTATGGCAAGAAGATACTTTTTGTCCTGTAATCTGGCCTTAATTGTTCTGAGGAAGCAAACGGACTTGGAGTGCCCAATACCATTTACAAATTTTAAGAGAACCAGAATGTTGCAGGATTCCTGAAATGACCGATTCATAATATCCTCATGCTACATTGCTCTGAAACGTGTGGGGAGCTCAAAGATCTGTTTCTTGTTTGTCCCATAGCAGACAACCTGGGAATTTTTTGGATTGAGGGCGTGTACAACAATAATTCTTTATTCGTACTTAGTTCAAGCTCATGTAGTGTCCTGTATGAACAGACACTCTTTCCCTTGATTCCTGTTTCAAAACCCTGATCCTTGTTTAGCCCTTTGTAGGAAGTCATGTAGATTTATTGATAGAGGAACAGTGGAAAACAGATTTCCTCTCGTTTATTAGCATGAGGCCATGTAGTTTCCTGTATATGAGGATTGCTATTACCCACATTCATGCCTCGAATCCCTGATTCTACTATAGCCGTCAGCAAGATGCCCTGTAGATTTTCAGACTGAGGATGCGTATAATGCAGATTCCTTCTTTTTAGCATCAGCCGTGCAGCTACCTGTATATGAGTACTCCTGTTCATAAATACATGCGTCGAAAGCTTGATCCTTGTTTAGATCTTAGGAAGACGCCGTATATTTTTTTGGAGATTGAAAAATCATGTCACCCACCTTCCTGGTACTTTCTTAGGAAAAGTCAGTACATTTGTCTGTATATGAGCATTTCATTTCTCTAGTTAATTCTTCAAAAACCCAAATTGGTGTTTATACCTCAGTAAGAAACCCTGAAATTTAATGGGGATGGAGGACACGTGTCAACCAGATTCCTTATTCTCCTTTAGCAATAGACAATGCAGTTCCCTGTATATGAGGACTCCCATTATCCAGATTCCTACTCCCAATATCTGAGTGGTGGTTATCTCTTAGAAAGACGGTCTGTAGGGTTTTGGGATGGGGGCCTCGTGTAACCAAGATTCCTTATTGTTCCATAGCAACAGGTCATGTAGTGTTTTGTATATGAGGACTCCCATTACTGAAATTTCTGCTCCATTCTCAGCAAGACGCCAATATATTTCCTGGTGACCTAGAATTCCAGTTGCTTGGATATCAAGATAAATACTCCCATAAAGTTCTTGAGGAATTGGAACCCACGATTCCTGGTCCCTCTTCAAAATACACACTAAAAACGAGGCATCATAGAAGCCCAGATTGCTGATTAACCCTGATCAAGACACTTTGTAGATTTAGGCGATTGAGAACTCCAAGAACCGGATTCCCTTTCCATTTTCAGCAAGATGCCCTGATTTTCCCTGTCCATTTGGATTCCAAAACTCTGTGTGCAAAAATGCAGATGCCCAGATGTTTCCTAGGGACCTTTAATACATGGATCCTGGTTAACTTTTACTAATTCGTACTAAATATTTGGCAACTGCAAAACCGTCGGCGCCACTACAAATAAAGTACAAACGGAAATTTAAGGATTAATAAGTTCTTCTTAAGACCAACGCTACATCCAGTTGCGACAATATGATACTTTTTTTCCCGGAATCTGGCCTAAATTTTCCCGAGGAAGTTAAGGGATTTGTACTACCAGAAACCCGATTACAACTCTTAAGAGAACCAGAATATTGCTGGAGTCCTGAAATGACTGATTCATAATACCCACAAGCCAAATATCTCAGAAACATGAGACCAGCTCGAAGCCTTGATTGTTGTTCATAAAGCAGTAAGACACCCTGAGAATTTATCCGATTGTGTACTAGTGTATCACACATTCCTTATTCTTTTATACCGAGGGGTCGTTTAAGGTCTTGTATATTAGGAATCCCTTTCCCAGAATCCTGTTTGGAAACCATAATTGTTTTGCAATTAGCAACATGTCATGTGGATATTGTGATGGACAAACCATGTAAAAGAAGTTTCTTAGTTCTCCTTAGCTAGACATCATGTAGATTCTGCATAGGCGGATTGCTATTACCTATGTTCCAGCTTCTAAACCCTGATTCTTGTTTAACCCACAGCAGATGGCCTGTTGATTTTAAGGACTGAGGACTGCTATAACCTCGATTCTTTTTCTTCCTTGGCAAGGGACTGTGTATTTTCCTGTATATTAGGAGTCTCATTAGTTGCATCCTGCTTCGAAATTCTGATTCTTTATAGAAGTTTCCAAGATGCTCTGTAGATTTTTAGGAGTGAGCACTCGTGTAACCCAGATTCCTTACTCTTTCTTAGCAAAAGTTCATGTAATTTCTGTAAATAAGGACGCCACTTTTCAGATTCATGCTGAAAAATACCATGATTCGTGTTTAGCCCATAGCAAGATGGCCTTAAGCTTCTTTGTGAATGAGGACCCGAGTAACGCGTATTCTTTATTCTTACTTAGCAAACCGCAGTGAAGTTTTCTTCATGTGAGGACTCCCATTACCGAGATTTCTCCTTCAAAAACCTGATTCTTGGTTATGTCTTACGAAGATGGCCTGCAGTTTTTGGGATTGAGGACTCATATAAGGAAGATTACTTATACTTCCTTAGCAATGTGACGTGTAATTTCCTGTATATGACGACCACTATTACCCAGCTTCCTACTTCACTCTGCAGGATGCCGAGACAGCTCCTGGTGACCGAGAATACCAGTTTTTTGGATATCAAGAGAAAGACGTTCAGAATGTTCTTGGGGAACTGGAATCCAAGATTCCTGGTTCCCCTTCAAGAGACCTCCTAAAAATGTGGAATATTCCAAACCCAAAACCCCTATTTTTACCTGCACATCCACAAATTTTCTGTACTTTAAGGTAACCTGAATCTAGGAATTTTTACCAATATACCTTTTGATTCTGGGTAATATGATTATGGACGTAGAACGTCCCAGGAAAAAAAAGGATTTCCAGGGCCAAATCCTTGATAACCTCTAACAAGAGGACCAGTAAGATCCCGGGGATCTGTAATGACATTTATAGCATATCCACGGAGCAAGTAGCTCTGAATATGTTGGGTCCCAGAAGCCCAGGTTGCCGATTAAACCTTATCAGGAGGCCCTGTATATTACGGAAAATGAGAACCCTGGAACCGGATTTCCTTTTAATTCTCAGTAAGATGCCCTATTTTTCCTGTCGATTTGGATTCCAAATTAATATATCAAAAGTCAGATGCCCAGAAGTTTCCTAGGTTCGTGTATTCCATGATTCCTGGTTACCAGTAAAAGTACGTAGTAAACATTTGGCACGTGCAAAACCCTTGTCCCTACTCAAAATAAAAAGAGATACGGAAGGGGAAGGATTTGAAGTTTGAGCTTTAGATCAAAGTTACATCCAAATATGGCAAGAAGATTCTTTTCGTCCTGGAAACTTGCCTTTGTTGTTCTGAGGAACAGAAAGGACTTGGAATTCCCAATACAATTTACACCTTTTAAGAGGACCAGAATGTTGCTGGGGTCCTGAAATGACCGATTCATTATATCGGAATGCTAAATTGCTCTGAAACATTTGGTGAGCTCGAAGATCTGTTTCTTGTTTGTCCCATAGCACACAACCTGGGAATTTTTTGGACTGAGGGCACGTACAACAATGATTCTTCATTCGTACTTAGTTGGAGGTTATGTAGTGTCCTGTATGTGAGGACTCTCTTTCCCTTGATTCCTGTTTCGAAACCCTGATTCTTGTTGAGCCCTTAGTAAGAAGTCATGTAGATTTTGTGATAGAGAAACCGTGGAAAACAGATTTCTTCTCTTTTATTGGCAAGAGGCCATGTAGTTTCCTGTATATGAGGTTTGCTATTACCCACATTCATGCCTCGAATCCCTGATTCTTCTTTAGCCGTCAGCAAGATGCACTGTGAATTTTCAGGACTGAAGGCTCGTATAACACAGATTTCTTATTTTTAGCAACAGCCGTGCAGTTACCTGTATATGAGTACTCCTGTTCACAGATACGTGAGTCAAAAGCTTGATTCTTGTTTAGATCTTAGGGGGATGACGCATATATTTTTTAGAGATGGAGAAAACATATCACCCACATTATTTATGCTTTCCTATGAAGAGTCAGTGCATTTGTCAGTATTTGAGCATTTCATTTCTCTAGTTCATGCTTCAAAAACCCGAATGCGTGTTTAGTCCTTAGCAAGAAACCCTGAAATTTTATTGGGATTGAGGACACATGTAAACCAGATTCCTTATTCTCCTTTAGCAATACACAGTAGATGGCATGAATTTCCCTGTTCATGTGTATTCCAAAGTCCAGTGTACAAAGATGCAGATGCCCAGATGTATCCTAGAGACGTGGAATCCATGGATACTGGTTACATTTTAATAATTCGTACTAAATATTTGGCAATTGCAAAACCCTCGGGCCCTCTACAAATAAAGTACAAACGGAAATTTAAGGATTACCAAGTTCACCTTCAAACCAATGTTACATCCAAATACGGCAATATGATACTTTTTTTCCGGGAATCTGGCCTTAATTGTCCCAAGGAACTTTACGGATTTGAACTACCAGATACCCGAATACAACTCTCAAGAGGAACAGAATGTTGCTGGAGTTCTGAAATTATTGATTCATAATACCCACAAGCCAAATATCTCTGAAACATGAGACGAGCTCGAAGCCTAGATGATTGTTTATACCGCAGCAAGATGCCCAGAGAATTTTTCCGATTGTGGACTGGTATATCACAGATTCCTTATTCTTCTTTAGCGAGGGGCCGTGTAATGTCCTGTATATGAGGACTCACTTTCCTCAGAATCCTGTTTGGAAAGCCTGATTCTTGTTTTGCAATTAGCAATATATCATGTGGATATTGTGACGGAGGAAACATGTAAATAGGTTTCTTAGTTCTCTTTAGCTAGAGATAATGTAGATTTTGCATATGAGGACTGCTATTACCTGTGTTCCCGCTTCTAAACCTTGATTCTTGGTTAGTCAACAGCAGATGGCCTGTTGATTTTAAGGCCTGAGGACTGCTATAACCCCAATTCTTTTTCACCCTTGGCAAGGGCCTGCGTATTTTCCTGTATATTTGCACTCTCATTAGATACATCCTGCTTTGAAACTCGGATTATTTTAGATTTTTCCAAGATGCTCTGTAGATTTTTGGGATTGAGGAGTAGTGTAACGCAGATTCCTTATTCTTCTTAGCAAAATGTCATGTAGTTGCCTGTAAATAAGGACTCCATTTTCCAGATTCATGCTCGAAAACACCATGATTCGTGTTTAGCCCATAGAACTATGACCTTCAGCGTTTTTGGGGTTGAGGACCCGAGTGACGCATATTAATTATTCTTACTTAGCAATAGGCAGTGAAGTTTCCTTTATGTGAGGACTCGCATTACCCAGATTCCTACTTCAGAAACCTGATTCGTGGTTCTGTCTTAGAAAGATGGCCTGTAGGTTTTGGGATTGAGGACTCATATAAGGAAGATTCCTTATACTTTCTTACCAATATGACGTGAAGTTTCCTGTATATGACGAGCTCCATTACCCAGCTTCCTGCTTTCACTCTGCAGGATGCCGAGACAGTTCCTGGTGACCAAGAATTCCAGTTTTGTGGATATGAAGAGAAAGACGTCCATAATATTCCTTAGGAACTGGAATCCAAGATTCCTGTTTCCCCTTCACAAGACCTCCTCAAAACGTGGAATATTCCAAACACAAAACCCCAATTCCTGCCTGCCCGCCCACAAGAATTTTCTGTAGTTTGACGTCACCTGAATCGAGGAGTTTTGTACCAATATACGTTTTGATTCTGAGGTATATGATTATGATCATAGATGGTCCCAGGAAACAAAAGGATTTTAGAGCCAAATCCTTGAGGATCTGTAATGACAGATTTTTCCTATCTATGGGGCAAATAGCTCTGAATATGTAGGCCCCAGAAGCCCAGAATGATGATTAATCCTCATTAAGGGGCCCTGTAGATTCCGGAGAATGAGAACTCCTACAGCCGAATTTCCTTTTAATTCTTACTAAGATGCCCTGATTTTTCCTGTAGATTGGGATTCAAAATCAGTATATCAAAAGACAGATGCCGAGAAATTTCCTAAGTTCATGGATTCCATGATTCCTGGTTACAATTAAAAGTACGTAGTAAACATTTGGCAAGTGCAAAATGCTTGTCCCTTCTCAAAATCACAAGAGACATGGAAGGTGAAGAATTAGAGGGTTTACCTTAAGACCGGAGTTACATCCAATTACGGCAAGAAGATACTTTTTGTCCTGTAACCTGGTCTTAATTGTTCTGCGGTAGCAAACGGACTTGGAGTGCCCAATACCATTTACAGATTTTAAGTGAACCAGAATGTTGCAGGATTCCTGAAATGACCGATTCAAAATATCCTCATGTTACGTTGGTCTGAAACGTGTGAGGAGCTCAAAGATCTGTTTCTTGTTTGTCTCATTGCAGACAACCTGGGAATTTTTTGGATTGAGGGTGTGTACAACAATAATTCTTTATTCGTACTTAGTTCAAGGTCATGTAGTGTCCTGTATGTGCACACACTCTTTCCCTTTATTCCTGTTTCAAAACCCTGATTCTTGTTTAGCCCTTAGTAGGAATTCATGTAGATTTATTGATAGAGGAACACTGGAAAACAGATTTCCTCTCGTTTATTAGCATGAGGCCATGTAGTTTCCTGTATATGAGGATTGTTATTACTCACATTCATGCCTCGAATCCCTGATTCTACTATAGCCGTCAGCAAGATGCCCTGTCGATTTTCAGACTGAGGATGCGTATAACGCAGATTCCTTCTTTTTAGCATCAGCCATGCAGCTACCTGTATATGAGTACTCCTGTTCATAAATACATGCGTCGAAAGCTTGATCCTTGTTTAGATCTTAGGAAGACGCCGTATATTCTTTTGGAGATTGATAAATCATGTCACCCACCTTCCTTGTACTTTCTGAGGAAAAGTCAGTGCATTTGTCTGTATATGAGCATTTCATTTCCCTAGTTAATTCTTCAAAAATCCAAATTCGTGTTTATCCCTCAGCAAGAAACCCTGAATTTTTATGGGGTTGGAGGACACGTGTAAATCAGATTCCTTATACTCCTTTAGCAATAGACAGTGCAGTTCCCTGTATATGAGGACTCCCATTATCCAGATTCCTACTCCCAAAACCTGAGTGGTGGTTATCTCATAGAAAGACGGTCTGTATGGTTTTGGGATGGGGGCCTCGTGTAACCAAGATTCCTTATTGTTCCATAGCAACAGGTCCTGTAGTGTTCTGTATATGAGGACTCCCATTACTGAAATTTCTGCTCCGTTCTCAGCAAGACGCCAATATATTTCCTGGTGACCAAGAATTCCAGTTGCTTGGATATCAAGAGAAATACTACC
>NW_007255604.1:0-891 GCF_000164805.1 Carlito syrichta
ACCCCTCTCTCCAGAGATATTTGCACATGTATGTTTATCGCCACATTGTTCGCAGTAGCAAGAACATGGAGCCAACCATCCTGCCCATCTAAAGAGGACTGGATGAAAAATATGTGGTACGTAGGAACAATGCCATATTATGCAGTCACAACGAGAACAAACTCACGAAGTTCACGGAAACCTGGATGGAGTTAGAGTCTATACTACTGGGTGACCTTTCACGGAAGCAACAACTGAGTATCTCATGTACTCACTCATAAGTGGACCTTGAACAACCATCATAATAACGACAAGAAAAAAGATTTTCAGAGTTGGGAGATGCAGGGGAGGGGGAGGGGCAGGACTTGCAGTCGTTGGATTGTGCCCGGGGTGCCGGGACGTTCGGGGACAGGCCTGAACAACAAGGGTTCCTGTAAAATGAATATTAATATATTTCACCTGAATTGTACCCTACCTCTTTGAAATTACAAATTAAGAAGCAAAAGTTTACACCAGAACCCTGAATCCATAGCCAGTCGTTAGAAAGAACTTCTTGTTGCTGTAGCCTTAATCACTTTTTTCCACACCGAAATAAAAACACATACCCTTATTTTATTGAAACGTGCTTAGATAACATATCCTGTTGCTGATTGTTAGTTAACTTATTTTTGAAATGTATCCCAGTTGACTGACTGGATATGTTTCATTGACGACAGCAACTGTATACTACTACTTCAAATGCATTCTCCAGATGTGTGTCTTTTTCCCTGCGGAGGTATGTGGAGATTTCTGGCATGTTTTCTTTCTGACCACGTTGGCGTGTTTCCCTGTGTTAATGTTACGTGGGAGTTGTTGCGGGGTGTCAGACACCTACTCTGCAAAATGAATGGTACCTGCTGTCAATCTCTTTAT
>NW_007255604.1:2755-4175 GCF_000164805.1 Carlito syrichta
CAGTTGTCCTAATTTAGGCAGCCAAGCCACCAGACAGGTTTGGTCTCCGAGAGAGCATTGAGAGTAGGTGGCACATGGCCATGACCTATCCCCACCCCGAGCTGTACATGACGAAAGGTCTGCTTGGTTGAGTGTGGCCGAGAAGATGATGCTGTGTCTTCCCTCAGCTCCCAGACCGGAGAGTCAGTGTCTTCTTCCTTCCAGCTCTGAGTCATGGAGGCTCCGTTCCTGGCAAGTGAGTCCGAGAGGCTGGGGCTTCCTTCCCCCATCTGTTGCCCACTCACAGGATTGGAGCTCTGTGCAGGGCCGGGCAGGCCGGGACAGTGGGGTTCAGATTGTCTTCACGCTGCTTTTCTTGTAGAGCAGAGGTTACATGCTGGTGGCGATCACCTGTTAGGACCTGGACACCTGGCCTCACTCAGCACCCACCCCTGAAGCATGGATGTCACTCCAAGAGAAGTGGGTCTCTGTCCTTCCCGTTGGCTCCCGCGCATGGGTTTGGAGAAGGTTTTCCTCGCAGTAGAGGCACTGTCTATGATCACAGCACTCTGAAATTCTCACTAACAGGTCTGGCTACTTTTCAAGGAGACTATGTGGCAAGAACAAATGCCAGGGTGCTCTCCGCAAAGTTGAGTGGTGAATGTTGGTGGTGAGAAGGAAAGGAAACTCATAGAACCCTAAGGGAAGCAAGCTAAATCGTTGGCTATGGACAGCTAGGAAGTGTATCCCCGCAATCAAAGCACACCTCATTGTGCACCAAACGACTCCTGCTAAGGGTAGGCCAGGCATGGAATCTCCCACCTCTCATCCAGCACTTTGGCAGACTGAGGACGGAAGATTGCTGGAGCCCAGGAGTTGAAACATGACTGTGTAACATCAGGCAGCCTCATCTCTATCTCCAAAATGTCATCAATGAGCTGGGCATGGAGACATAGGCTTTTGGTTGCAGCCGCTTGGGAGGATTGCCTGAGCCCCGGAGGTCTACCCTGTGGTCAGGTATGGTTGTACCACTCTAGTACCGTCTGGGCCTCAGAGTGAGGCCCTGACTCAAAGAGAAACGCAACCCACAGATGCGGAAAATATATTTGCGAATGTACATCTGACAAGGGATGATCAGCTCGGAACTACAAGGAACTGCCACTTGCCGACAAGAAAAAAACAAACAGCCTCATTTCACAGTGAGCAAAAGATAGGAAGAGACCCTTCTCAACAGCAGACATACAAGCAGCCACCAAAGACGTTGGAAAAAGCTCAGCCTCATTTGTCATCCGAAAATGCAAGTGAAAACTACCTTGAGGAGTCACCTATTTTCAGTCAGGATGGCTATCATCCATCATTCCCAAAACAACACGTGCTGGCGTGGAAATGACAAAAAGGGAACACTTCTACACTGCTCGTGGGAGTGTAAACTCGGACCAGG
>NW_007255605.1:0-4708 GCF_000164805.1 Carlito syrichta
CTTCTGAACATTCAGCTCACTTGCTACCTGACTAAAGTCAGCTGACCAGTCAGCTCACTCACTGGCTGACTAGTTAAGTCAGTTGACCAGTCGAATAACTCACAGACCGAATAGTTAAGTCAGCTGACCAGTCGGCTCACTCACTGGCCGACTGGTTGAGTCAGCTCACCTGTGGGCTCATTCGCCAGTTGACAAGTTAAGTAAGCTAACTGGTCAGCCGACTAGCTGGCCAGCGATTTAAGTCAGCTATCAAATCATCCAAATAGTCGGCCAACTGGTCAGATGATAAGTTAGGTCAGCTAACTTGTGGACTGACTTTTAGGTCAGATAAATTGTCAGCCAACTATTCAGCCGACTAGTTAGGTGAGAAAACTAGCCAGTCAACTAGTTAACTGAGCTATATTTTGGGCCAAATCGTCAGTCAACTAATTAACCCAGCTAACTAGTTGACTGACTAGACGGCCGACTTAAGCCAGCTAGCAAGTCAGCCGAGTAGTCAGCCAATGTGTGAAACCAGATAAGTAGTCATCTGCATCATCTGCCAACAAGTTAAGTCACCTAGCTAATTCGTTACACAACTAATAAAGACAACTAGTTAACTCATTTACCAAATAGTTAAAACTGTTAGCTAACTCGTTCAACTCATTAAGTCAACTAGGTATCTCATTAGCCAACTAGCTAAGTCAGTTAGTTAACTCAGCAAGCTAATTAGCTAGCTAGCTAAGTCAGTTAGCTAAGACAGCTTGCTCACTAGTTATCTAACTATTTCAGTCACCTACTTAAGCCTGCTACCTAAATAGTTTGCTAACTAGTTAAGTCAGCTAGTTTTTCAGCTAGCTAAATAGTTAGCTAACTATTTAATTCAGCTAGTTAAGTCAGCAAGCTAACTAGTTAAGTCAGCCAGTTAAGTCAGCTAGCTAAGTAGTTAAGTCAGCTAGCTAAGCCTGCTGGTTAAGTCAGCTACCTAATTTAGTCAGCTGGTTTAGACACCTAGCTAGGTAGTTAACTAATGGGTTAAGTCGGCAGGTTGAGTCAGGTAGTTAGCTAGTTAACTAACGGGTTAAGTCAGCTGATTTAGTCAGCAGGTTAGCTAGTTAGCAAACGGGTTGAGTCAGTTCTTTGAGTAGGCTAGCTACCTATTTAACAAACGAGATAAGTCAGCTCGTTGAGTCAGCTAGCTAGCTCATTAGCTAACGAGTTAAGTCAGATGATTAAGTCAGCTAGCTAGAGTGCTAGATAACGAGTAAGCTAAATACTTGGCCATCTGGTTAAGTCAGCTAGCTAGCTAGGCAGCTAATTATTTAAGTCAGCTTGTTAGCTAGGTAGCTATGTAGTTAGCTAATTTCTTAAGTCAACTGGCTAGTTAGGTATCTAGCTATGTAGCTAGTTACTTAAGACAGCTAGCTATGCCAGCTGGCTAGTTAGGAAGCTAGCTGGTTAAGTCAGCTAGTTAAGTCAGCTTGCTAGCTTGTTAAGTCAGCCAGTTAATTCAGCTGGTTAGTCAGCTACAGCTAGCTAATTAAACAACCTAATTAAGTCAGCTCACTAGCCTACTGGTTAGCTAACTAGCTAGGTAGCTAAGTCATCTGGCAAACCAGTGGACTGCATAGGTAGCTAGCTATTTAAGTCAGTTGGCTATCCCGCTGGCTAGCTAGGTAGCTAGGCAATTAAATCAGACTGCTATCCAGCTGGCTAGCTAGTTAGGTTACCTAGTTAACTCAGCTGGCTTCACAGTTGGCTAGCTAGGTTGCTAGATAGTTAAATCAGCTGACTACCCCACTGGCTGGATAGTTAAGTCACCTAGTTAAGTCAGCTGGCTAACCAGCTGGCTAACTGTATAGCAGCCAGTTAATTCAGTTGACTAACAATCAGACCAGTTATGTAAGTCAGCTCGTTATGTCAAGTGACTTGACAGAAGACTAGCTAGGTAGCAAGATAGTTAACACAGTTGGCTAGCCAGCTGACTAGCTAAGTAAGTCAGCTAGTTAATTCAGCTGGTTAGCCAGCATGCTAGCTAGGTAGAGAGCTAGTGAAGTCAGCTGGCTAGCCATCTGGCTCACTAGTTAAATCATCTAGTTTAATCAGCTGGCTAGCCAGCTGGCTAGCTGGTTAAGTCAAGTAGTTAAGTCATTTGACTAACCAGCTGGCTAGACAGCTGGCTAGCTAGGTAGCAAGGTAGTTAATTCAGCTGTCTGGCAAGCAGGCCAGCTATTTAAGTCAGCTAGTTAAGTTAGCTGGCTAGCCAGCTGGCTAACTAGGTAGCTAGCTTGTTAAGTCAGTTGGCTAACCAACCTGGTTAACTAATTAAGTCAGCTGCTAAAATCTGTTTACTAGCCTTCTAGCTAGCTAGGTAGAGAGCTAGGTTAAGTTAACTGGGTAGCCATCTGGCTAACTAAGTCTGCTAGTTGTGCCTGCTGGCTAGCTAGGTGGCTGGCAAGATAAGATGGCTGGTAATCTGGCTGGTCTGGTAGGCGGCCAGCTAATTAATCTGGTTGGCTAACTAGCTGACAAGCAGGGTTGCTGGGTAGTTAAGCTGACTTTCTATTCCACTGTCCAGCCAGATGACTTACTATTTAAGCCAGCTGGCTAGGCAACTGGCCTTCCCGCTAGCTAGCTAGATGGCTGACTAGCCAGCTAGTCAGTTGGGAAGCTAGCTAGTTAAGCGAGCTTGCTAGCCATCTACCCAACCAGGTAGCAAGCTAATTAAGTCAGCTGGCTAGACAGCTTGCTAGTTGGTTAAGTCAGCTATTTAAGTCAGCTTGCTAGCCACCTGGCTAGGAAAGTAGCTAGCTAATTAACTTAGCTGATTAGCCAGATGGCTAGCTAGTTAAGTCAGTGAGTTTAGTGAGTTGCCTAGCCAGCTGGCAAACTAGGTGGCTAGCTAGTTAAGGCAGCTGGCAAGCAGGATAGCTATCTAGGTAAGTCAGCTAGTTAAGTCAGCTGGTTGGCCCGCTGCCTAACTAGGTGGCTGGCAAGTTAAACCGGTTTGTTAGTAGGCTGGTCAGGTAGGTGACTAGCTACTTAAGCAGGCTGGCTGGCAGGCTGAACAGCAGGGTGGCTGGCTAGTTAAGTCAGCTTGCTGTCCCACTCTCCAGACAGACGACTGGCTTTTTTTCCATGCTTGCTAGCCACGTGGCCAGCCTGCTAGCTATCTAGCTGGCTGCCTATCCAGCTAGCCAGTCAGGTACATAGCTAGTTAAGCTAGCTGGCTAGCCGTCTAGCCAACCAGTTAGCTAGCTAGTTAAGACAGCTGGCTATCCTGCTAGACAGCCAACAAGCTAGTCAGCTAGATACATCAGCTACCTAGCCAGCTAGCTAGTTAAATCTGCTGGCAAGTCAGCTAACTATCCAGCTAGCTAGTTAAGTCAGCTAACTAGTCAGGTTGCTAGTCTGCTAACTAGTTAAGTCTGCTAGATAGTTAAGTCAGTTAGCCAGTAGTCAGATAGCTAGCTAGTTAAGCAAGCAAGCTAGAGAGTTAGTTAGCTTGTTTGCTAGCTAGTTATATCAGCTAGATAGTCAGTTGTCTTGTCAGCTAGCTAGTCAAGTCAGCTAACAAATCAACTAGTTACTTAACTAACTAGTTGGCTAACAACTCAGCTATCTGGTCAGCTAACTAGTGGACTCGCTCGCTTTCCATCAGTTCAGTTAACTTGTCAACTCGCTCGCCTGCCAACCATTCAGCAAACTAATCAGCTTGCTCACCAGCCAACAGGTCAACAAACTTGTTGGCTCACTCACAGGACAAGTCATCAGCTAACTAATCGGCTTCCTCAAAAACTGACTAGTTAAGTCAGATTACGGGTCAGCTAGCTCACAGTCAACTAGTTAAGGCAGCTCACCTGTCAGCTCACTTTCTGGACGACTAGTTAAGTTGACTCAGGAGTCGGCCCAATCCCCAGTCTGCTGGGAGCCGCAATCACTAGTAAAAGTAAGGTAAAAGGGACCTGAAAACAGGAAAAACGCCAGCTGGGAGCAAGGTCCCAATAAAATGTGTCCATGATGGAGGCAAAGTCCCATGGATCCTGTTGACGGACCTTCCCTAACTTTGAAGGATTGTATGCATAGTCAAGAGAATATTCCCTTTTTAATTGAGATAATAGATGCGCAAATGGATGATGACATTTGACAGCAAAAATTATACATAGGCATAATGGAGGTGAGATTGCAGCAAAAAGGGTGCCCCTTAGAACGTGCAAGGATGTGGAATTAGCAATAAACCTATGTATAAAAATATAAAATGGGCTCAACAGCAAAAAATTTCCCCCCAAAGGGACAAGGGAATTCAAATTTTGCAACCTTTAGCTAAAAAGAAAAAACAAGTACTTCCTCACACCCTTTATAAGTAACAACATTGATAGTTGTGATTGATGAGGAAGTGAGAAATTGAGACAGAGTATCTCCAAAAACAGGTGTTTTTGGGAAAAACAAGTCACAGACATGCCTTTTGATTTAAGAAACATTATAGTTTAATTAGAAAGAAGGTTAAAATTAAAGCAAGGATTAGAATTAAATAGATAGCAGTTATAATTAAAAGAGAAATGTTTATTATAGATGTAGGTATTAGTTAAATATAAGGAATAGGAAATTAAGTTTTAAGGTAAACTTAAAATTATGTACACTTAATGTAGGTTTAAAATTAAATACATTTAGGATTAGAAGTAAGATTAGTTTCATATATAAGTGTAGATTTAGAAATGTTTGTTTAGAA
>NW_007255606.1:0-1183 GCF_000164805.1 Carlito syrichta
GCGGGCCGTTTTGGGAAGTCCGAGCCGCCGCGCGCTTCCTTGGGGCCCGGGCCCGGCCTCCTCCCTTCGGCTGCCGCCCCCTGCGGAGCCAGCCCCTGCAGCCCGCCGGCCTGGCCGCTCCGCGTGCGCGCGCTCCGCTGGGCAGGCCCTCCCGGGACACCTGCGTGACCCGTCGCTGTACTCCCCGTGTGTGTGTGAGCAGACGCGCAGAGAAGCTCCGCACTCACAGTGCTCTGCGTTCCCAGAAGTGCACGAGTAATAGCTCAGTTCTCGCAATCTTATGAGGTTGGCAGGAGGGTTCTTCTTTTTCCGGGTGAGAAAACGGAGGCACAGAGGCGGAAATAACTTGCCCAGATTCACTTTTGTAAGTTTAGGGTCGTGATTCAGATTCAGGACTCTGTCTCCTCCAAGTCTTTGCTAACGTTTCACCCTTTCAGCTATGCTTACCCTAAACACCATATTTAAGATTACAAACCACTCCTGACGTGGCCCCCTTTTTCCTTTTTTTTAATGTAAAGACTGGGATTTCACTGTGTTGCTGGTCTTGAACTCCTGACTTAAAGTGAGCCTCCTGCCTCAGCCTCCCAGAGAGCTGAATTACAGGTGTGAGCCAACATGTTTGGCCACGTGTGCCTCTTTATTCTGCTCTTTGTTCTAGCACTTAACACCTTATATAACTTTCTAATTTTTTATATTTTTTTCATCCCCCAAATCAGAATGCAACTTCGTGGGTGCTTGGATTTTTATTTCGTTCAGCAATATATTCCCAGCACCTAGATCAGAACCTAGCATGTAGTAAATATTTGTTGTCAATTGTCCTTGGTCTGAAGGGACTTAAGTCTAGCAAAGGCGAGCCTAACAGTAGACTCTTTGTCATAAATGACATATTAGTGGCATAGAGTGATTGAGCAGTTAAAATACACTCAGCTGGGTGCTGTAGAGTGGAAAAGACTTTCTGTCCTATACTAGGGTTCCCAATAGGAATTTTGAGACCAAGTACTCCTCCCTCCTGTACATCAAGGCACCTCTGCAGACCAAATTACAATAAGGGTCACTTAGTGGGCTTGGGGTTGGAGTAAAAGGAATGGGCAGTCCTCAGGGGCATTTTAGTCTTGCTGACAAAACTCATCGGTGCCGGGCTCGGTGGCTCAGCCTGTAATCCCGTGCCTTTGGGAGGCTGAGG
>NW_007255606.1:1865-8471 GCF_000164805.1 Carlito syrichta
ATGTACCTGAAACTACAGGCACGTGCCACCACACCCGGCTAATCTTTTGATTTGTCGCAGAGATAAGGTCTCACCAAGTTGCCCAGGCTGGTCTCGAACCCCTGGACTCAGGCAGTCCTCTGCCTCTGCTTCTCCAAGTGCTGGGATGACGTGTGAACCACTACACCTAGCAGCTACATGTTTATTGACAGGGCAGGTTTCTTTTACAGATGGCTAAATTTACTCAGCTTAATTAGTTCATTGGAGTTTTTCGTAGTCCAATCTCTAAGACTGACCTTATCTTCAAGTTCTGAAGTACCTCTGAAGTTTCCTGTTTATTAACAACATTCTACTTTTACTTTTTTAATATGAGCTCATTCCGCTGGCCTGACAGATTTCTGTTTTTGGTTTTTTCTGGGTTGTATAGGTTCCCTGAATAGTGTGGTGGTGCTGGTGGTGGTTGGTTGGTTGAGTTGGAGTCTCACTCTGTTGCCCAGGCTGGGGGGCAGTGGCACACTCATAGCCACCACAGCCTCCGCCTGCCGGGCTCAGGTGATCCTTCTGCCTCCAAGTAGCCAGAACTACAGGTGTGTACTACCACACCCAGCTAATTTTTTTTTATTTATGGTAGAGACGTAGTCTCAACTTGTTGCCCAGGCTGGTCTCAAACCCGTGGGCTCAGGCAGTCCTCTTGCCTTGGCCTCCCAAAGTGCTGGGATTTATAGGCTTGAGCCAGTGTGCCTGGCCGTGTATATTTATTTAAAAGTCTGAAAAGATATTCCAAACTAAACATTGATGTGTACAACTTACGGGAGATTTTTTAAAACTTGAAGCATAGCACAGCACAGGATGATGAAAAGTATATAGCTCAGTGAAGTGTCTCAAAGCATGGGCAGGGAGGCTTGACATTGCTCCCTGTAGTTGGGTGGTATGGCTGCTCCATATTCGGACATAAGCCAGAGAGGGCCCTTGGTTTGAGGTTTAAAAGTTGCAGCTTCATTTGGGAAGCACCGAAGAGCTAGGACAGGGATTGTGTGAGCCAGTGTAGGATGGGCTGTGGTCAAAGTTAAAAGTTGGCAGAAGTGGTGCCACTCACGCAGCAGTTGCTGTGTGCCAGGCGCAGTGCCTAATACACACACACGTCTTTGTTAATTAACACACATTAAATAACTATTATTGTCCTCATTATAGATATGGAAACTAAGACAAAGAGACCTTACATGACTTGCACAAGATTGCACAGCTCTGAGTCATGTGCCAGAATCAAAGCTAGACACTTGTCTCCAGAATTGGGTTCTTAATTAATACACGATTATCATATAGACCAAGACACAGACAACCAGTGTTTCAATTAAGGTGGTGGTAGTAGGGATGGAGAGAGAAAAATACAGCAAGGGCTCTGAGGGTTGTTTGACCACAGGGAGGGAAGACCGTGTTTCCAGCTAAAGAAGTGAGCAGTCGACCTTTGGGGGTGTTAGGCCACAGTCAGTGAGAGGTAAGGACTACATGTTCTTGAGGATGGAGAGAAGTCAGCAAAACACAAAGAGGATTAAGGAGAAGATCCGAAGCAGTGGCTGTATTATTTTATTTGTTTTTTGAGTTGGAGTCTCATTCCTTCCCCCAGGCTGGAGTGCAGTGGCACGCATGCTCACAGCCACCCCAGCATCGACCCGCTGGGCTTAGGCGATCCTTCTGCCTCAGTCTTCCAAGTAGCTGGTACTACAGGTGCGCTACCATGCCCGGCTAGTTTTTGATTATTGTGGAGATGAGGTCTCACCAAGTTGCTTGGGCTGGTCTCAAACCCATGGGCTTAGGCAGTCTACTCGCCCGGGCCTCCCAAAGTGCTGGAATTACAGGCTGAGCCACTAAGCCCGGCCATAATGGCTGTATTTCAAAGGTACGGAGAAGCTGAGTCATGGAACCAAGAGTGTCACGTCGACCAAGGGGACGGAAGTATTCCAGGAAGTGGGGGAACCAACTCCGTAGAAGTCAGCGAGGCTGTGAAAGGGCTGTTGGGTTCAGCTCCTGAGAGACAACTCTGCCTCTTCCTGTAGAAGTGAAAATGGAATTGCTGGAGTTATGAGATAGATTGATGTGAGGAATCGACTGGCTGTTTCTATGTTTAAGGATTAAGCTAAGGAAGGCAGTTGCCACCAGGTACCACAGGCATACCTGTATGCATTATTAGAATATGTGCTGTGTATGCTTTCAGGGAGCCCTGAGGTTTGGACTGAGTACGTTTTATAAATCTGTGCTACATTGATTTTTATTAATTTTTGAGTCAGAGTCTTACTCTGTCGCCCAGGTCTCGAACCCCTGAGCTCAGGCAGTCCTCTCACCTTGGCCTCCCAAAGTGCTGGGATTGCAGGCTTGAGCTACCGCGCCCAGCCTTTGCTGTGACTTTTAAAAATTCTGTTTAAGCCTGGGCTTGGTGACTCACATCTGTATTCCTAGCACTTTGGGAGGCTGAGGTGGGAGACTTGCTTGAGCCCAGGAGTTGAAGATTGGCCTGGGCAATATAACAAGACGTCGTCTCCACAGAAAATCACCCAGGTGTAGTGATGTGCCGCTTTAGTCTAGCTACTCAGGACGCTGAGGTGGAAGGATTGTGTAAGCAGAAGATCGAGGTTGTGGTGCCCGTGATTGTGCAACTGAACTTCGGTCTGGGTGACGGTGTGAGACCCCGACTTAAAAAATGCATATATATGCTGAAGGGTTCGATTGATTGTCAGTTCAAATGTCAATTCCACAAATGAGTCTTAAACAGAATTTTTTTTGAGTGGAGGCCTCACTCTGGCCCAGGCTGGAATGCAGTAGCACCATCACAGCCGCTGCAGCTCAAACTCCTAGCCTCAGGCGATCCTTCCACCTCAGCCCTCAGCCCTTGAGCAGCTGGGACTATAGGCCTGCACCACCACGCCTGGCCAATTTTTTATTTTTTGTGTGAAGATGATGTCTCACTGTGTTGCCTATGCTGATCTCAAACTCCTAGGCTCAAGTGGTCCTCCCACCTTGGCCTCCCAAAGTGCCGGGATTACAGGCATGGGCCAACTCAACACACTTTTTTTTTTCCACTCTATCGCCTAGACTGGAGTGCAGTGGCACGCTCCTGGCCACCACAGCCTCAACCTGCTGGGCTATGGTGATCCTTATGCCTCAGCCTTCCAAATAGCCGGAACTACAGGTAGGCGCTACCACGCCTGGCTAATTTTTGAATTATTGTAGAGCTGAGGTCGTGCCAAGTTGCCGGGGCGGGTCTCGAACCCTCAGGCTCAGGCAGTCCACTTGCCTCGCTTTCCAAAACTGAGATTACAGGCTGAGCCACTGAGCCTGGCCTCAACACACTTGTAAAAAAATGAATTTAAAGCTGTAGCAAGTGTGGTCTTTTATGACAAATGACTGTTTCTGTTGTACGTCTGTGTCTGCTTCAGGGAAAGATTTCTGTATTAGCTTGCTGATTCTGCAAGGTCATAAGAGGCTTAAACTTTTTTTTTTTTTTTGAGTTGGAGTCTCACTCTGTTGCCTAGGCTTGCGCACAGTGACACATTCACTGCCATCCCAGCATCCACCTGCTGGGCTCTGGCGATCCCTCTGCCTCAGCCTTCCAAGTAACTGGAACTACAGGCCCGAGCTACCACGCCCCGCTAATTTTTTATTTATTGTAGAGATGAGGTCTCGCCAAGTTGCCCAGGCGGGTCTCGAACCGCGGGCTCAGGCAGTCCACTCACCTCAGCCTCCCAAGGTATGGGATTACAGGCTGAGCCACCAAGCCCAGCCAAGGCTTAAACTTCTAACTATATATATTTTTTCCTCTCTCAAAACTTCACTTTTAAAAACTGTCAGTGCTTTCAATACTTAAGTAGATTTTAGCCAAAGAATAATACATGAGGATCATACATCTCCAGGTTAAGTTTTCAGATTAAGTTTGCTTTGTCTTAGAAAATTTTTTTCTGGTGATACATATTGCGAAAACGTAAAAAATAGAAGGCAAAAGTTCCCATTTCTGTCGTTCACTGTTAATTATAGCTAACAGTGTTTAACTTAGCTCTTGGGAATTTGTTTGATGAGCCATGTTAAAATAAGACTTTGATTTAATAACTATGCTGTTTTTTCCTTAGGAAATCAGATGTACACAAGATAATTCACCTAGAGGTATTTATAACATCAGGAAAAGTTGCAGATAATCTAAATATAATAATATACATTAAACACTTTGTTAAATAGAGTCACTTAATAATTGAAATACTATTCATTTTTAAAGATTTTTTAGAGTAATATCTGATGACATGGAAAAATGCTTTAATAGAAAAAATTACAAAGCATGTATAGTATCTCAATTTTAAAATGTTTACATGTCTCAATGTGAACATGTTTACATAGGAAAAGAATGGTTTTTGCACCAAGAGGTTAACAGTGGTTGTCTGTGGATGACTGGAATTAAGGGTAATATTTTCATCTTTTGTATTTCTTCTTTTTTCCCACTGTAATTGGCATGCATTGTTTTGTTTTGTTTTGTTTTGTTTGAGTTGGAGTCTCACTCCATCGCCCAGGCTGGAGTGCAGTGGCACACTCACGGCCACCTCAGCCTTCCATGTAGCTGGAACTACTGGCATGCCGCTGCCATGCCAGGCTAAGGTTTTTGATTTATAAAGGGACGAGGCCTTGCCAAGTTGTCTGGGCTGTTCTCAAACCCACGGGCTCAGGCAATCTACTGGCTTTGGCCTCCCAAAGTGCTAGGATTACAGGCTGAGCCACCAAGCCAGGCCATTATAAATATTTTTGAAAGCTAGTGGTATCAGAATTTCCTGGTGCACACCTCTATATAAGGGACTCCAGAGAATCTTTTTTTCTTGTTACCTAGTGCTTGGAGAGAACGAACTCCACCCACCGTGCAGATCAGATTTTCTTGTAGCACTAAGACTGTCTTCCAGGTTTCTCAGGGAATGTGTTTTCTCAGTGTTTTTCCCCCTTTTTTCCTCTGGAAACCAATCTTACTTATTCCCAGGAACATGGTGGCATTTACTTTCTTTTTTAATGTAACAAAGTATGTATAACATAGCACCATCCATCTCCAGAACCCTTTCAGCTTCCACAGTGGAAGTCCCAGCTCCTCCCCAGGTCGTAACAACTGCTCTTCTACTTTGTGTCTGAATTTGACTGCCCTTGGAATCTCACATTCCTAGAGTGAGCATGCAGTGTTTGTCCTTTTATAACTTCTTTATTTCACATATCATGTCTTCAAAGTTCATCCATATTGTAACGTGTATTAGAATTTCCTTTCTTTTTTAAAGCAAAATAATATTTCGTTGTATGTATCATGTTTTGTTTATCCATTTATCTGTTAATGGGTTGCTTCAACTTTTTGACAATTGTGAATTTGCCACTATGAACTATGGGTATACAAATATCTGTTCAAGCCCTGCTTTCTCTTCTTTGGATATAGACCCAGAAGTGAAATCACTGTGTCATATAGTGATCCTTCTGCCTCAGCCTTATGAGTAGCTGGAACTACAGGTGCATGCCACCACGCCTGGCTAATTTTTTGATTTATTGTAGAGATGAGATCTTACCAAGTTGCCCAGGCTCGCCTTGAACCTCTGGGCTCAGGCAATCCTCTCACCTCTACCTCCCAAAATGCTGAGATGACAGGCATGAGCCACTGTGCCTGGCCAAGACAGGACTTTTAAAAAGAGAAAAGGGCAAATGAGAGATGCCTTGTGCCTTCTCAGGCTGATCAGTTCTAAGAAGAAAAAGTCCTCACGGAAGTTGACAGCCTGGAAATAGGTTCCCTTAAATACCTCTTGAAAAACAGAAGTCTTAATGTTACTCTACACAGATCTAAGTTGTAGGTGTTTGTTTTAAAAATAATATACCACCCATGGTGCAGGTATTCTTTTTTCAAAGGTCCTTAAATATAAGTACAATGATGAAGGTGGTGACAGATTATACACATCATTTAGTATTTCTGAAGTACCTGTCTAATTTGTACACAAATCTTTGCTTTATCAATATCCTTATTTTACTTGGGAACCAATCAGATAGTCTCAAAACAAAAATGCCCTCATCTCATAAAACAACATTTAATGACAGAATAAAGCCAGCCTGGGGCAGGGACACAGATGTCTTATTTTTCTAAAGCGCTGCCTGTTTTCTTTTTTCTTTTTTTTTTTTTTGAGTCAGGGTCTCAGTCTCTTGTCACCCAGGCTGGAGTGCAGTGGTTTGATCATGACTTACTTACCCTGATCTTCTGCCTCAGCCTTCCCAGTAGCTGGGACTACAGGCACGCACCACCACACCTGACTCATTATTTGTTTGGTTTTTTTTTTGTAGAGATGAAGTCTTGCTATGTTGCTCAGGCTGGTCTTGAACTCCTGGGCTCAAACAGTTCTGCCTCAGCCTCCCAAAGTGCTGGGATTACAAGCATGAGGCACCACATCTAGCCTGCCTATTTTTTTTTCTAAAGTGATAAATTTTCAGAGTAGCAAGGTATAGACATAGAAAGTTTTTAAGTATTTTTGACTTCTTTTTTTGGGGAGTGGTTGGAGTCTCACTCTGTCGCCCAGACTAGAGTGCAGTGGCCACCCCTGGCCACCGCAGCCTCGACCTGCTGGGCTCCGGCGATCCTTC
>NW_007255606.1:8584-11460 GCF_000164805.1 Carlito syrichta
CAATCCACTCACCTCAGCCTCCCAAGGCGCGGGATTACAGGCTGAGCCACTGAGCCTGGTGTATTTTTGACTTCTAAGGTAAAAATACCCTTTCAGTGATTTGGTGATTTCAGGAAAGTATATATGAACTTCTGAATTCTTTTTTTTTTTTTTTTGAGTTAGTCTCATCCTGTCTTCTAGGCTGGAGTGCAGCATCTCAGCCTTCCCAAGTAGCTGGAACTAGAGACACATGCCACCATACCCGGCTAATTTTTCCTATTTATTGTAGAGATGAGGTTTCACCAAGTTGCCCAGGCTGATCTCGAACTGGTGAACTCAGGCGATCCTCTCACCTCCGCCTCCCAAAGTGCTAGGATTATAGGCGTGAGCCACCGCGCCTGTCTGAACTCACGAATTCTTTATAACCAAACCTCTGTAGCTTGTCAAGCAGCCCACTGACTTAGTGAGCCTCTCATCTATTTATTGTACTCAAACAAAGCTCTGCCAAGCTTTTTTGTAACAGGTTACCATCCCCACACAGTTTTCGAATTCAGTTGTTGCATTACCTGGGTAAAACTGGACAAAACATAGTAATAACTCCTTTTTGCTGCCTAAGCCAAAATTACAATTCTGATGGTCCTTGCTGCCAGAGGTTGGGTGACAAGTGCTTGGTTGCATGTATGTATGTTGTATATCTTCCTGAGGTGTTTCTATTTCTGTAGCCTAAAATAAATGAGTACCTACTATCACGAACTATTACAACCTTTTTTTTTTTTTTGAGTTGGAGTCTCACTTGTCACCCAGGCTGGAGTACAGTGGCACGTTCGCTGCCACCCCAGCATCTGGGCTCTAGTGATCCTTCCAGAAACCTCAGCTTTCCAAGTAGCCAGAACTACAGGCGTGCACTGCCACGCCCAGTTAATTTTTTTTTATTTATTGTAGAGATGAGGTCTCGCCGAGTTGCTGGGGCTGGTCTTTAACCCGCAGGCTCAGGCAATCCATTCACCTCAGCCTCCCAAAGTTTTGGGATTACAGGCTGAGTACTGAGCCCGGCCACAACTTTTTGTCAGTGATGGAAAACTACACTCTCTAGACTTATTTTGTGACTAACAAAACAGGGACTGCTTGTTGTGAACTATAAAGCATCAGTGCATATTATATTAGCTATTTCATAGACGATGCTGATATCTCTTTATTATGAAGTGATTATTCTCGATAATTACTTGTTTCTTGGGGAGATATGCAGTGATTCTGCATGAAAAGCAATGGTCACTAGTAATCAGAGAAACCTCTTTTAGGAGCAGTTTAAATTGGAGGTTTTATAAAGAAAAATGTAGACACTTAGATGGCTTTCTTAATTTTTCTTAAAGGATGGGTCTTCAGTTACAGAAGTTGAAACCTACCGCCGGACACGAGCATTAAGGTCTTTAAGAAGAAATATACAGAACTCTTCAGATTCAGGTTTTCGTGAGAATATGGAAATAACAGAAAAACATGCTAATGACAGGCATTTCACAAGGTAATACAAGATGGTTGAACGTGAATTCAGAATAATCTTAAAGCAGTAATCTAGGGTTTGCACTTTTTAGAGCATATTTTTGACCATTTATCAAGATTTCAGGGTTATAAAATGTCATATTTGAAATGAAATTACCAAAAATGAACATTATTGAGTGAAAAATGTTTACACACTCGGGCTTGTTTTTATCTTTTTTTTCAAAAGGCGATATCTGTGATATATCTGAGAGCAGTGGACAATGCTGGCTGCTGCAGGACCCATTCTCTTAAGTATTTGAGTGTGTAAAGAGATTTTGGAACTGTAACTTACCTGTGATTTGTGGCTCTGCCTAATAGGCTATAAAAGCCTTTGTTCAGACTCTTTCTGATTGCTCTAAGGTTTTTCATCGATGATGAGTCTTTTATGAATTTCTGTATATTAGTGTTTCTGAAGCCATCTTCACAAAGGAAGCAGAACATGTGGTTTTAAGTGTTGCTTGTTTTTAGTTCAATGGGACTAGATGCTTTAAATGTATTTTCTGAAGAGCCCTGAGGTAGGTGCCATGAATCCCATTTTAATGCTCAAGGAATCGATTTCAGTGGATTAGGTAGTTTGGCTAAGTTCATAGAACTGGAGTTTGCTTGGTTCAGGACAGATTTAAATATAAGTTTAATTAGCTCAAAATCTTACTTTTTCAGCACTGTCATGGGCCTAACCTAAATGGGGGAAAGCTTCAATTAGAGTGAACTTTGATTGAAATAATTGTTTTTAGCTGGGCTCGGTGGCTCAGCCTGTAATCCCGTGCTTTGGGAGGCTGAAGTGAGTGGAATGCCTGAGCCCGCGGGTTCGAGACCCACCTGGGCAACTTGGCGAGCCCTCATCTCTACAATAAATCAAAAATTAGCCAAGCGTGGTAGCGCGCACCTGTAGTTCCAGCTACTTGGAAGCCTGAGGCGGAAGGATCGCCAGAGCCCAGCAGGTCGAGGCTGCGGTGGCCGGGAGCGGCCACTGCACTCCAGTCTGGGCGACAGAGTGAAACTCCAACTCAAAAAAACAAAAATAAATAAATAAATAAATAAATAAAATAAAATTTTGATTGCATTTTGTATAGCATTTTTTAGATAGGTGAGGTTATGTTCTTTTAAGGTTCTGAGTTTTTTATTGTTACTTTTTCAGCTATTTAATCAAGCTTTTATTACATTGTTGAAATTTTGATCTCATTCATCCGTTATTTATGGAGTATTCCCTACTGCATTTCTTGGAACCCATGAAATTAGCAATTGAAACGTGCAACGTTGTTTATAAGACACCAAAAAAGGAAAGAACACAGTTCACAGTGACCTTCCAGCCATTACAAGACACATTCCAACTGCGGAGGTGTTGACATGGGGGAATGTGT